>NC_025993.2:36042962-36342962 GCF_000442705.2 Elaeis guineensis
TTGAACGATCTCTAGATCAAGGTTGAAACGATAGGCGTGAAGAATTCTCTCCTTGAAAGATCTTCCTTTTCTCTTCACAATCTCTCTGGTATATTGTGGATCCTCTCTCTTTTTCTCTATGGATATTTCGTTGATCTCAGGCTTTTTCTTGCAAATTTCGGATCCTCTCTTCTGTTCTTCTCTTTTTCCTCTTTTTCTCTTCACATTTGATTTCACGTTTGATCCGCTATTTAATCTGCAATTTCTTTCATCATTTAAAGTATTTTGTAGCATTAGAAGTAAGAGAAAATAATTTAGGGAGATAAAGAGCGTTAGAGGATTTTTTAGGAAGCATAAATGGCAATTAAAACGGGCAAAAAAATAGCCGTTGCTGACATTTCCCATCACAGGGGTCGACTCATGAGTCGACTCATGCTTCAGGGGTCGACTCATGAGTCGACCTCTATTGCAAAAACCAGAGAATGCTTTTCTGGAATTTTTTGGGCTCAAATTAGCAGGGGTCGACTCATGAGTCGACTCATGCTTGTGGGTCGACTCATGAGTCGACTCACAGGTCGTGCCAAGCCAGAAAACTAGTGTGCCAAGGAGAATTTTTGCGTGCCAATCAGCTCACAGTGCCATGAGTTGACTCATGAGTCGACTCATGCACTTCAAACCTTCATAACTTCAAAAATATAAGTCCAAACACAATGAAATTTTCACTAATAGATTTCAAATCATTTGTTCTACCAAATGGTACTATCAAATCAAGATTTAGTGAAATTATGATTTTTCCTTTGAAGAGCATAAGGACTTTTTCATTTTAAAATATTGTATCCCTTCAATCTGCTTGTAATCATCAAAATCAATCTAGGAGCAACACTAGGACATGAGAAGACCTCTTCTCTTGATAATTTTTTAGCTTTCAGATCTTATGATATTGATTTTTCTCATAGAAAAATCTCATGATTTATGGAGAAGAAGGGTTCTAAAAAAAACCTTAAGAAAAGATCTTCTTTTCTTCTTCTTCTTCCATCAGAATATGATCATATCATGTCCAAAATAAGATCACCATGCTCCAACTCTTTGGAGCATGAATTCACCATGCCATCTCTCTTTCTCTTTCAAAATTTTTATCATATAAAAAAAATATAAAACAAAGAGATATTAATATGAAAGGAAAAATAATAAGAGAAGACAATCTTCTCTCTTACCTTTCTCTCTACAAGACATCAACCTTTGATCTCTTGATTGAAGAATTTTCTTCAAGAATTTTGGCACCTCAAACCACATATGTAATCCTTCTTTCTCTCTCATATTTTATCATATAAAAACACAAAATAAGAGAGAAAAAAATAAGAAAGAAAACCAATAAGAGGAGACAATCTTCTCTCTTACCTTTCTTCTCCACAAGATATCAACTTTTGATCTCTTGTTAGAGGACTCTCCTCCATGGATTTTGGTGCCTCAAACCTTCCAAGTCTTTCTCATTCTCCTCTGATATTTTTTCAATTTTTTATGAATTTTTGACTCCTATATCATGGCATATGGGACGGCCTCCTTTTATATGGCAGACTAGGTCATAAGACCTAGTCTAACAAGGAGTCCTTGGGGCGTCCAACTCTTGGATGCCCCCTATCTCATTTATTTTGTAGATAGCATAAAATAACCACAAAAGGGGCAACCAAAAAGGAGGATAAACATGGGGGAAGTTGGTGCAAGAGAGAGAGGGAAGAGTCCTTGTGAAGAGGGACTCTTTCAAAAAAAGAAATAGGCTAAACTACTTTCCACAATGAACCAAATTAATTTTGATATTGAATCAAATAAAATCTGATTCAAATCTCTAAAATAAGTGGTGTGAGATTACTTCCCTTAGATGTAGAAATCATAGAAAAATTATCTGGAATTAATTAGTGGGCGTGGGCTTTGATTTTCTTAGGTGGCGCAAGAGAAGATGGAATCCTAGTCTAACTAGGATTCTTATTTAGATTAGATCAAATACTTTGAACCCAATTTAAATTAATTATAACCTAATTAATGGTGATATTAATCCAACTAGGAGTCCAATTAAATCAGATTAAATCATATTTAATTTAAATCCTAACTTAATTAGAATTAGGTGCATACAAGTCCTAGTCAAACAGGGACTTGTTCTCCCTTGCAACTAGCTTATCCAATAAACTAATTAGACTTAATCTAATTAAATTCAAACTAATTCTAATTGAATCATAGTCAATTAGACTTAATCTCAGTCTAATTGCTCAATCAAATTGAGCCAATTAGCAATCCAATTGCTAATGATCCTCCTGCAACACTTGTATTAGGTCAAACATCAATCACATTGATTGTTTAGTCTTAGAACATTCTCAATCATCGATTAACCATCTGATTAGATTACAAACTCTTATATGTGTGACCCTATAGGTTCAAACTTAAGCTGATAGTACAAGAATTAATTTTTGTACCAGTTGAAGTAACCATCTAGCAATGATTCCAACGTCCAGATAGGTCGAATGTATGCAAAGCAACATTCTAAGAACCCTGACCCATGGTTACCGTATAATTATCCTTTTGATCAATAATACTCAAGATGACTTCGAGTATGCTGTCAATCACTCATACAAGTCATCTCTATTATGTCTCAAAATTTTGCAAATCCCGTGACTCCTCACGAGGATTACCCAGGTCTAGATTTTGCTAAATTGAAATATAGCGAGACATTCTCTTCCTGAAGTTAATCAGGAGTAGTCAATCCCATCTTGACTCACACACCGACTTCACAAGTACTTGACTGTATCTAAAAATCTTTCGAACCTATATTAAAAATACAAGCAGTCCGGCACCAAAGCACAGTGAGTTGCTTGCAAGTCACCGTGGTGATCTCAGGTCAGAGGGACACTTATATCCATTGGTCTTAGCTAACTACTCTTGATAGTAGAGTGTTACATTGGTCACGTTCAATGCAGATGTACTCTTACATCTCACTTGGATGTCATACCAGTGTCTCCACACCACTTGATTACGAGGACAACCAACGCATATGGCATACCGCGACCTACACTTGATAAGTTATCATCTTTGTTAATAACTTATCATTTGATTGTCAATAATTTAAGAATCATCCGATAAATCCTTCTTTATCGATTGATTGTGGTTCTAAAGACTTCATCATAATTTAGGAGTTCATTTAAGGAAGATAGAACTTTTATGATGAATCTGCCAAATAACTATTATTATTAGATAATTCATATACTAATTTCAATCATCTACCACTTAGATAATTGACTTTAGGACATATTTTCAACAACTCCACTTGTACTAAAGCCAATCAGAATGATATCAAATATCCTATCTTGCACTTGAGTTCGTAGAACTTCTTAATTTTGAGGCCTCAGCAAATGGGTCAGTCAAGTTCTTCTTTTTCATCGATCTTCCAAAGATCGATGTCACCCTGATTTAAAATCAAAAGTGCTAGTAATACAGAGTATGCTGGTCCTTCGATTTTTAGCCAGATTTATGGCTCCTATGCTACGATAGGACTGGACCATCGGTGGAGGGTGCCACTCCAAACCTGTTAATGAAGCTCAGCAATAACATAGCTTACATGGCAGCATCATATGCTATGATGTACTCTACATCACTAACTGAGTAGACTAAAGTATCATGCTTAGAACCTTTCCAGCAGATTGCTCCTACAATTAGGATATGATCCGACACTTTTTTGTTGTCATCTTGATCTGACTAAAATCAAAACATCCACATGTTTAAAGTCAGTATTTTCATATTTGAGTCACTGGATCTTAGTATTTTCCAAATACTTAAGGATTGTCTATACAATCTTCAAATGGTTTTTACTTAGATCAGACTGGTATCTGCTCACTACCATTAATGAGCATACCATCTTTGGTCTTGAACATGGAGAAATTAGATGACACTCAAACCTTTATTCCTTGCAATGCTGGAATGCCATTTCTGATTAAGAGAATTTCATCCATAGACAACACAAGGAATAACACTACAGAATATTTTACCCACTTGTAAATGTAGGGTTCCTCTTTATTTATAACAAAGACATATGTTCAAAACGTATGTTCTAACTCTGGGATAATAGCAAAATAAGTTTTATAGGTCTCCACCTTCCCATCTGTGCTACTCTGATCCTTTTGAAAAATTCATTCACACCCAATGGGTTTTATTCCTTAAGGTGAATCATCTAGTGTCCATACACTATTGATTTCATGGACTTCAAATTGGATTTAATGGCTCCAAGCCACTTCTCAGAGTTAGACCACTGCATTGCATTTACTTTAATGGGCTCCAAATTTGATCTAATCAAATCTGATTCTGTAGGTTTACTAGATTATATCGGTTCATTTTCTATCAATCAAACTTTCAAGTTCAACTTGATAGGCATCAGTTCCTTCTCTAAGGAACTCCTTTCTAAAAGAATATCCTACTGCTGATGAGCATCTTATGTTCTTCAGCATGATAGAATTAGTAACCCTTAAACACCTACTGGACCATGAACCAAGTTTATCTGTATGCAAACTTTTGACATAGGCCGATCAACTCCAAATCCAAAGGTGAGAGAGTCTAGGTCTATGCCCGATCCATATCTCATATGGAATCTGCACAACAGACTTACTCAGTATATTTTCAGAGTAAAACAAGTAATCACACAAGAGCACAATCCTGAAACAGGCAGATTAGTGAACCCTATCGTGGATTGAATCATATCTAACAAAGTTCAACTTCTCTTTTTAGATACACTGTGTTTGAAAAAGAATCCATTGAGAGAGAATCTAATTCTCTCCTAGATATGTCATCTTTTTCATCGTTTGAATCATTTGAACATTTCAAATGATTTGGCCAAACGCACCCATGCCCAGATAGGTCATCTATAATGAAATATTAATATCTTTCTCTGGCACTTAAGTTCACAGGTCTACATACATCACTATGTATGAGACTTAGAACTTTATCAGCTCCTTCACTTTTTCCATTAAAAGGTGACTTTGTCATCTTTCCAAGAAGATAAGACTCACAGGCTATCAATGATTCACAATCATTGATATCAAGGTTTTCTCTCAAGCTAATCCGTTTATCCTGTTCTGGTCAAGATGACTAAGCCTATAATGCCAAAAATAGATATTCATGATATTATCTAACTTGGGTGTGTACATTACACTTAACAGGCTGTGTAAATATCATTTTCTTATTGTCCATGCATTATTGTAACATTATTCATAATAATACCACAATAATCTTCCTTTATGAATGATGATCATCTTTAGCCAAAAGGCCAACAAAGATTATAAACAATGGACAATAGTAACAATTACTTTAAATGACAATATTTGAAAATAAGCTCTACAATTTCTAAAGTTAGAATTGGAATAAGACTTCCATCCCTAACATTCAAGAATTTCTCACCATTTTTAAATATTTCACTTACTTATAGTCCTAGCAATAAATTGTATAAAACCATCGGTATCTAATACTTAAGTAGTGGAATTACATAGAGAAACTTTAAGGTGTTATCATATAACATTCTTGATGAGCAACATTTGTTCCTTTCTCTTGTTCAGCCTATTATGGTCAAGGAAAGCAAGACAATTCTTCTTCCTATGACCCTGTGCTTTTGCCTGATTTGGATCAATTTTGGACTAATTATTTTGACTGGACTAAGAAGCCCCAATATGAACCCATGCGTACTGCTGAACCAAATTCAACTTTCGATACTAATTAATGAAGTTGGGTCCCATAATTCATCACTATCTAACAGCGATTGGAGAAATTAAGGTTTAGCCTTATTTTGAGAAAAGAGAACAATGATCTAATGTATATGAATTATTTTAAGCCTAGAGATTTGGACTTTAGTCTCGAGGTTCTTCCACTATTTTATTCAAATTGATAGCCTCTACCTCCAATTCAAAAAATTACTTTAATTTTCTAGTAGGTACTAGAATCCACATAGACTACACACAAGCCTGACTTTGGTCGGCCAACCTATGTGCATCTACAGGTAGATTCATTAACCAATTATTTCTCCAAATAACTTTTAGTAATTTAATTTTGCCCCAAAAACCTAATCAGTAGGCTTTGGCCTCCACTATAAGGATCCGGTTAGGTCCAACCATTAACATGACTATACTTGGTGCATCTAACCAACAAATGATTAAGCCCAACTTTGGTTGGCTAACCTAACCACCATTAGAGAGACACATCCAAGTCGTCATATGATGACTGATAATTTCATTAGTCAACAAGCATCAGGCCTTTGGGTCTGCAATAATTATTGAGTTAATGGACTCATTATCAAACACCTTAATGGGAAGCTATGACTCAGTTATCTCCATAACTTTATCATTTTAAGGATCTAATAATTTTAGAAGATTTAAAATTATAAGTGATTTAAGGATAGAAAAGACATGGACCAATTCGCTCCTACTGACTTCATCAAGTCAAGTCCTCCCACTGACTTCTCAAGTCATTAACAAGGACTAGGATCAAATTTGGTCCATGGGCACCCAGATCAGTCTCACTGAATGAAATCAGACTCTTTGATTTCCTATGTGACATGGGTTAGCATGAATCAATGAGCAACCTAATCAAGATCTGATTAACCATATTGGCCAGGTAAGTATGATCGATGGGAGGGTCTGCCAATGCTTGCCTTAGACACCATAAGAAATGGCTAGGTAAGCATGCTCCCAATTAAAAATCACCGATCTAGTTTATCTTAGACACCAACTGATTTATCAGTTTTGATTTGGTCTGCTTAAAGACTCAGGCTCAGCCGCTGAGCCACGATTAGTGTCCATTTGTTAGATATATGGACTTTGATCAACTACAACTATTGAAGTGATCTATAGAAATGACCTAATCTTAATTAATTTTTAATTAAGTTTGATCAATTTCTTAACTTAGTCCATATTTAATCTAACCCTAAGTCTAACCTAGTTAATGACCTGATCAAAGCTAACCCATTACCCTTTAACCCATATTTTATGAAATTATCTTAGGATCTTTAAATCACAAACCTAGATCCTAAACAATTACTTAATTCTTTTAATTAAGTTCATGGCTGAGGGTTGGAGTTCGGCATTTTGAAAAATATTTTCAACTTTTGAAAGATTTAATACAATCTAGTGTTGTTTCACTAAATAGGTCGACTCATTTCAAAAATGGGTCGGCTTATTTCACTAACAAATACTAATAATTAAAATTAGTCAGAAATATAATTCAGCAACTTTTCAGTCGAGCTGGCATGTTGGTCAAGCTGGCTTGCTGGTCGAGCCAGCCCGATCAGCAAATAGAACCTTCGCAAGATCCTGTTCTAGGCTGATTTTAATCTATGTATATTACATAAAAATTTATGAAATGAAATAGACTTAATCTAAAACATTCGTGACAAGATTTAAACTCTTTTAAATTTGTTAGATCGCAATGTACCAGGACAACCTTTGCACTGTAAGGGGTCAAACTTACAGCAAGACAACCTACAGTCCGTGAGATCATTATTTTATTTTTTAAATTTATTTTAATATAATTATGAACATGTTATAAAAGAACCTAGATGCTCTGATACCACTGTTGGAAAAAGTGCAGGGTTTCATGCATGAATTTCAAAACTTTTTTGAAATATAACGCAGCGGAATATGTAAATTAAATAATTTAATCTACAAATGCATGTAATCAAATTACTAAACCCGATAATTAGGACCTATAACATGTCATATTATATTTATAAATTAAAAAATAAAAAATTTGATATTGATCAAATCAATACCCTAGATCTAAAATAGTTTCAGATCTAAAACCTAGATCATATCTAGATACAAAAAGAAATCAGATCTCTTACCTTTATTCGGGTCGACAACTCCATGATTGATTTTTTTTATTATCTTTGGAGACGTACATGCATCCGACCTTTACAGGTGATCCACACGAGGCTGCAACAAAATCAGAGGTTCGTCGAACGAAGATCCACTCGAAGTGCTAGCTTCTTGCAGATCCCTCCGGATGGTTAATCTAAAAAATATTCTTCGAATCTCTTAGATATTCCAAGAGATGAAGAATATGAGGAGGAATAAGGAAGAAGTCAAACCTTTTGACCTTCTTAAAATCAAAATTAATATTTAATAGAAAAAGATCCTAAGAGAAGACAGATCTTCTCCTTCAGTACATCAACAATTGATATCCTGAAAATATCTCTATTCTAGCACATGAGAAGACCTTTTTCTCTTGATAATTTTTTAGTTTCTAGATATCATGATATCTGATTTTTCTCATAAAAAAATTTTATGATTTATGGAGAAGAAGGGTTCTAAAAGAAACCTTAAGAAAAGATCTTCTTTTCTTCTTCTTCTTCCATCAGAACATGATCATATCATATCCAAAATAAGATCACCATGCTCCAACTCATTGGAGTATGAATTCACCATGCCATCCCTCTTTCTCTTTCAAATTTTTTATCATATAAAAAAAAATATAAAACAAAGAGATATTAATATGAAAGGAAAAACAATAAGAGAAGACAATCTCTCTTACCTTTCTCTCTACAAGACATCAACCTTTGATCTCTTGATTGAAGAATTTTCTCTAAGGATTTTGGCACCTCAAACCACCCATGTAATCCTTCTTTATCTCTCATATTTTTATCATATAAAAATATAAAAATAAAGAGAAAAAAAATAAGAAAGAAAACCAATAAGAGAAGACAATCTTCTCTCTTACCTTTCTTCTCTATAAGACATCAACTTTTGATCTCTTGTTAGAGGACTCTCCTACATGGATTTTGGTGCCTCAAACCTCTCAAGTCTTCTTCATTCTCATCTGATATTTCTTTCAATTTTTCATAAATTTTTGACTCCTATATCATGGCATATGGGGTGGCCTCCTTTTATATGGCAGACTAGGTCATAAGACCTAGTCTAACAAGGAGTCCTTGGGGCATCCAACTCTTGAATGCCCCTATCTCATTTATTTCATGGATAGCATGAAAATAACCACAAAAGGGGCAACAAAAAGGAGGATAAACATGGAAGAAGTTGGTGCAAGAGAGGGAGGGAAGAGTCCTTGTGAAGAGAGACTCTTTCAAAAAAAGAAATAGGCTAAACCACTTTTCACAATGAACCAAATTAATTTTTATATTGAACCAAATCAAATCTGATTCAAATCTCTAAAATAAATGATGTGAGAATACTTTCTTTAGATGTAAAAATCATAGAAAAATTATCTAAAATTAATTAGTAGGTGTGGGCTTTGATTTTCTTAGGTGGCGCAAGAGAAGATGGAATCCTAGCCTAACTAGGATTCTTATTTAGATTAGGTCAAATACTTTGAACCTAATTTAAATTAATTATAACCTAATTAATAGTGATTCTAGTCCAACTAAAAGTTTAATTAAATTATATTAAATTATATTTAATTTAAATCCTAACTTAATTAGGAATTAGGTGCATACAAGTCCTAGTCAAACAGGGACTTGTTCTCCCTTGCAACTGGCTTATCCAATAAACCAATTAGACTTAATCCAATTAAATCTAAACTAGTTCTAATTGAATCATATTTAATTATACTTGATCTCAGCCTAATTGTTCAATCAGATTGAATCAATTAGCAATCCAATTGCTAATGATCCTCCTGCAACACTTGCATTAGGTCAAACATCAATCACATTGATTGTTTAGCCTTAGAATGATTCTCAATCATCGATTAACCATCTGATTAGATTTCAACCTCTTATGTGTGTGATTCTATAGGTTCGAACCTAAGCTGGTAGCATAGAAATCAATTCTTGTACCAGTCAAAGTAACCATCTAGCAATGGTTCCCGACATCCAGATAGGTCGAACGTATGCAAAGCAACATTCTAAGAATCCTGACCCATGGTTACCGTATAATTCATCTTTTTGACCAATAATACTCAAGATGACTTCGAGTATGCTATCAATCACTCATACAAGTTATCTTTATTGTATCTCAAAATTTTGTAAATCCTGTGACTCCTCACGAGGATTATCCAGGCTTAGGTTTTGCTAAATTAAAACACAGCGAGATATTCCCTTCCTGAAGTTAATCAAGAGTGATCAATCACATCTTGACTCATACACCAACTTCACAAGTACTTGACTGTACCTAAAAACTTTTCGAATCTATATTAAAAATACAGGCAGTCCGACACCAAAGCATAGTGAGTTGCTTGCAAGTCACCGTGGTGATCTCAGATCGGAGGGATACTTATACCCATTGGTCTTAGCTAACTACTCTTGACAGTAGAGTGTTACATTGGTCACGTTCAATACAGATGTACTCCTACATCTCATCTGAATGCCATACCAGTGTCTCCATACCACTTGGTTACGAGGACAACCAACGCATATGGCATACAGTGACCTACACTTGATAAGTTATCATCTTTATTAATAACTTATCATTTGATCGTGAATAATTTAAGAAGCATCTGATAAATCCTCCTTTATCAATTGATTGAGGTTCTAAGGACTTCATCATAATTTAGGAGTTCATTTAAGGAAGATAGAACTTTTATGATGAATCTGTCAAATAACTATTATTATTAGATAATTCATATACTAATTTCAATCATCTGCCACTTAGATGATTGGCTTTAGGATACATTTCCCAACACCTCTCCCCTCTCTTGTTGCCTTGCGAAGGTGCTTCAATCTGAGGCTTCATCCCACTTTCCTACGTAGTTTGACGTACGCATGAAGTAGAGAGTTTGTGGATTCAAACCTATACAAAGCTTAAAATTTAGAATTTTTAGAAATTTGATCCCTATTCTGCTGCGTATTAAGTAAAGATCTAATCTTTATTAAGTTGTTATAGAAAATTTTTAGATGCACCCTGGCTATTCGCCCCATTCACCTAAAGAAACAAGTTTCTTTCTCTTCAATTGGTATCAATGCTAGGCTTTGATACATGGATGCATAATTAAATTTTTTTGATTTATTTATATATTATATATAATTAAAATTTTATGTTAGATATTAAATCTGATTTAGATCTATTTAAATAAAATTTATGATATGATTTTGATTAGATTATAAGAACCTAATCAATAGTTGGTTAAGGTTTGCTATAAATTATTATAACAAAATTTTTTTTATTACTGAATTTTATTGGAATAATAATCTATTTTAAATTAGTTTTAATAAAATTTTAATGTTATTATTTTGGTTATGAAATTAGACTTATTTCAGATCTGAATTGTGTTCGAATTCGAGATTTGGTGCATGCATGTGTTGGAAAATATATCCCAAAAGCTAATCATCAATCTGTTGACGGTTGAGCAACCTTGTATTGTAATTGATTTGTTAATAAATAAAATATATTTTTGGTATTTTTATCATAAGTTTTTATCTTCTAGTGAACTCCGTTGTTGTGATGAAGTCCTTAGGACTATTTAGGTTCGATAAAGAAAGAATTTATCGATTAGTCCTTAAAACTGTTCACGATTAAATGATAAGCTGTTAATAAGGACGACAGCTTTTATCGAGCATAGATCGCTGTAGACCATATGGGTTGGTTGTCCTCTTAACCAAGGAGTGTGAAGATACTGGTATGGCATACAGGTGAGATGTAAAGGTACATCGTCATTGAACGTGACCAATTCTAGAGCATTCTGCTGTTGAGAATATCTCTGATGGGATATAGGTATAAGTATCCCTTAGACCTGAGATCACTTCAGTGACTTGCAAGTAACTTACTGTGCTTTGGTACTGGACTAACTGAATTTTTAATTCAATGATGGAAGGCTTTTGGGCACAGTTAAATACTTGCGAAGTCAGAGTGTGATCAAGATGGGATTAACCACTCCAAGAGTTGGAGAAGAATGAGTCGCTGTATTTTAATTTAGCAAAACCTTGGCCAGGGTACTCCATCAGATGGATTTGATATTTTGAAATACAATGTGGACAACCTGATCAGAGTTGACAGTTGAACTCTGAGGTATCCTATGAGCATTTTGGTCAAGGGGATGAATTATATGGAAACTATATCTGCATGGGTTCTAAGGATGTTATTCTACACATTCGACCTATCCGACCGTCGAGTACCATTGCTAGATGATCACTTCGATTGGTACAGAAATTTATTTCTATGCTACCGACTTAGGTTTGGACCTATAAGATCACACATATTAGATTTCACGATTCGATCAGATGGTTGATCAATGATTAAGAATTGTTCTAGGATTAAATGATCAATACGATTGATATTTAACCTAGTGCAAGTGTTGCAGGAGGATCGATTAGCAATTTGATTGCTAATTGGCTTAATTTGATTAAGCCAATGAATTGAGATTAAGTCTAATTAAATATGATTTAATTAGATATAGTTTGGACTTGATTGGATCAAGTCCAATTGGTTTATTGGATAAGCCAAGTGCAAGAAAAAACTAGTCCTAGTTCAATTAGGATTTGGGTCAACCTAATTTTTAATTTGATTAAAAAATTAAATCAGATTTAAATCTAATTTAATCTAATTAAATTAGATTTTTAATTGAGTTAAGATCTATTTTAATTGGGTTAATTTAGTTTTGGTTTGATTTGGGTTGAGAAATCAAATTTGAACAAATCATAGATTGAACTCTAGTAAGACTAGGATTCCACCTTGTGCCACCTTAGCCCCTCACGCCCACTCTCTCTTATTTTGTATGATAAAACCTTCTCTCCAGGCCTTCATGCACACCCAAAGCTTTCTACTCTTTCTATCTTACATGGAATGTGGTTGTGGACCAAGTCAAAGTAGGAATTAGTTTGGATTTCAAATTCTATGAGATAGAATTTTAGGAAACCAAAATTTTTTCCTTATGGCACTGATTTTATTCAAATTCTTTTTGAGATTTTTGTGGCTTTTATGGCACATATTGTGTGTCTTTTGCTAATGGTCCATGACCAAAAAAGGAGGGGGTGCCTAAGAGTTGGGCACCACTTGTCTTGCCCTATTTAGATTTTTCTTGACTAGGTATTTGACCTAGACAAGGATTCTTCATATCTCTTTATTTAAGATGAATTTCTTCTTAAAATTTTTTTGGGTAATAGAGCATTGAGAGATCTTTGGGAAACATAAAAATCAAGGAGAAAGAGTGTAGGGGAATGGAGATATAATAGATACAAAACTAGGTGTCTAGGTGAGAGCAAAGAAAAGAAGAAGAGGGTCTTCTTCTAGGGTTGCTGAGTTCACCTCTTTCCTTCCTCCATCTGTGAGTTTTCTAAGAGTGTCTTACATCTAAAATTCTTTTTCCTACTTTTCATCTTTGAAAGAGTTCAAATCAAGAAGAAGGAGGCATCTGATCGACCATCGAAGAAGAATCAGCACAGTACTAGCATACTATGCTGATTTTCTGGACCAGGATTTCTGATCGTGATTCGTGGGCTCGTGTGGATAACTCTTAGAGGTCGGACATATGTGCAGCTCACAATATCATCCTCAAGTCTGGATCAGCAAAGTTAGAACGTCTAACTTGTAAGATAATAGATCTGATCTATTATATTTTACATACATTAAATGTAGTATAGAAACATGTTGATATGATCAACATGTAGTTCTTACTCTTTATATTTTAATTTTTGATTTAATATCATGTAATAATCATATAATAAGATCTTAGATCTAAGAATTTTTTGATTTTATAAGATAAATTTTAATTTATTTTAGTCTTTCACTGTCTGATCTTGAAAAAGTTTCAAGATCTAATCCTGAAACCCTAGATCTGGTTCCTTCAATTGGTATCAGAGCCTAGGTTGTTTATTACATGATTATTTATATATGCTTAGATTATTTCTTAGATTAGATCTAATTTATAATCTAATTGTTAAATCTAAAATTAAAATTTTTAGATCAATCACGAACTGTAGGTTGTCCTGCTGTAAGGTTTATCTCTTATAGTGCAAAGGTTATCCTAGTTCGTGTAGATCTATCTTTAATCATAAATTTATTAGATGTGATCTACATTAAATTTATGATTTATTAGATTTAAAAAAATATTTAAATCTAAAATAAAATCAATTTATTAATAATTTTTGTGCAAAGAATCATCATATATTTGTCTGAGAAATTTGTGCAGTTTAAAGTTAAAATTGTTTCAATTACATGAACCTGTTTAGATTAGATCTAAAGTAGTTTCATACTTATTTCACTTGTATTTTTATTATGAATCAAACATGCAACTTGGTTGGTAGAACTATGTTATAAAAATATTTTACAAACATAAAAATTATTTTCAAAAAGCCGAACCTCAACCCTTAGCCCAAAACTTAATTGAGAATTAAGAAGTTGTTTGATTAGATTCTAGGATTATAAATTGAAGAACCTAAGACACAAATCATAACAGATTGGGTTAATGGGTTAGTGGAAATTAGGTCTATTAATTGGGTTAGACCTAAGATTAGATTAAAGATGGACTTAATTAGAGAATTGACTAAATCTAATCAATTGTTGTCTTAGATTAGGTCAAGAATTCTCTAGATCAATTACAATAGTTGTAGTTGGTCAAGTCCATGTCTTTAACAAGAACCAAATAGATTTGATTCTTGGCTAAGCAATCTAGCACGAACTATTAGATTGATCTAGTCGAAACTAATTTAATCAGTTGGTGTCTAAGGTAAACCAGACCGGTAGTTTTTAATTAGCAGCCCGCTTATCTGGCCATTTCTGATGGTGTCTAAGGTAAGCTTTGGCAGATCCTCCCATCGATCGAACTTACTTGGCCTCTTGGTGAAATTATATTTTGATTGGATCGCTTGACTATTCGAGCTGACCCATGTCAGCTAGGTAAATCATTGTGACTGATTTAGGTGCCCCTAGACCAGCCCTTTTAATGGTCTCCCTTAAGCTGACTTGGTGAAGCCAGTGGAAGGATCATGATAAACTGGTTCATCTGACCTCCTCCTCTAAATCAATTAAATCTTCTAAAATTATTAGGTCCTTAAAATAAAATAGTTATGGTGATAACTAGATCATAGCCTCTCACTAAGTGGATGATAATGGGTCCATTAGTTGGATAATCATTGGAGGCCCAAAGGCCTGGTGCTTATCAGCTGATGGAATTATCATTCATAATATGATTTCTTGACTGCATCTTTCTAAATGGTGGTTAGGTTAGCCAACCAAAGTTGGGTCTAATCATTCATTGGCTAAATGGACCAAGTATGGTCATATTAATGGTTGGACTTAACCAGACCTTTTCAGTGGAGGCCAAAGCCTACTGATTAGGGACTGAGGCAAAATTAAAATTACTAAAAATTATTTAGAAAAATAATTTGTTATGAACCTATCTTTAGATGTACATGGGTTGGCCAACCAAAGTTGGACTTGTGTACAGTCTAAGTGGATTCTAGTACCCACTAAGGAATTAAGGTAATTTCTCGAATTGGAGGTAGAGCCTACCAATTCGAATAAAATAGTGGGAGAAACCTTTTGATTAAAGTCCAAATCTTTAAGTTTAATGAATCAATTACTAATTAGGTTATGATTTTTTTTTGTACAGATATGGCCACTTTTCTATTGCTCTGATCATTATTGGATAATAAAAATTTGGTGGGACCCAACCTCGATAGCTGGTATCGAAAGTTGAAGATAGTCCTGGAGCATGAACGGATCCTATATGTGATAACAGATCCTGCACCTGAGGAGCCAGCTGCCAATGCACGTGGAACAATCAGAGATACTTATCAGAAGTGGCTCAGTGACTGGACCACGGTGCGCTGCATCATGCTGGCTGCCATGAGCAACGAGTTCAGTCACAGATTTGAGATGGCTCAACCAAAGGACATTCTTCAAGTGTTGGAGGATGCCTTTGGCACACTCGATGATGCAGAGAAGCACAAGACTAGTTGTGCCATCTTCAACACCAAAATGCGGGATGGTGCCTCTGTCACTGATCATGTATTGTACATAATCGAGCTGATGGAGTATTTGAGCAAGCTCGACTTTCCCTTGCATGAGCAGCTTGGGAAAGATACAATACTGAACTCGCTGTCCAAGTCTTATCTACCATTCCTCACTCATTATAGAATGACAAAACCTGAAGTAAACTATCACGGGTTACTGAGGTTGCTTCAAAACTTTGAGAAGAATCACCAACTCTACAAGGAGTCGGTGAACTTAGTGGGAGGTTCATCTTTTGGTTCTCGACTCTTTGAGAAAGGGAAGAAGAACAAGAAGAAGAAAGTGAAGAAGGTGCAAGTTCAGGCTGGGACATCAATGCAGGGCCAGACCAGAAAGATCAAGCTCAATAAGAGTCAAGCTGAATGCTTCTTTTGCAAGAAGCGGGGGCACTAGAAGAGGAACTGTTCTCAGTACATTGCCTCCCTGAACTCGAACAGGAAGAGAAAGAAGCAAGCTATTGCTGGGCAAGGTATTTATATGATAACTCCTTGCAATTTCTCTATTTGTGATATAACTGAATGGGTATTGGATATCGGTAGCCCTTACCATATTTGCAATTCGTTGTAGGGGTTGTAGGTCAGTAGGAGATTCGAGCAAGGCGAGAGGTTCCTGAACGTTGAAGATGGAAGATTAGTTTCAGTTCTAGTATTAGGAATCTTGAAACTTGTATTTGAGTCCCATACCGTTGTTCTTAATGATTATCATTTCTGTCCCAATTTCTTTTTAAATGTTATTTCTGTAGGTCTTCTGGCCAAAAAATGATTATAAAATTTCAATAAAGAAACAAGTTTGTAATATCATTATGAATGGTGTAACTATTTTTGGTGGATATTTGAACAATGGTGTGTATATGTTATCACAACCTGTTAACGTAGTCTATTCTACTAGCAAGCACCCTAGATTAGATAGTGTATCAGATATCTACTTATGGCATTATAGGCTAGGTCATATAAACAAGAACAGGATAAACAGGTTGACTCAAGAGGGAATCTTCGAAGTCAGTGATTGTGAATCACTTCCAACCTGCGAGTCCTGTCTTCGAAGTCAGTAAAATGACCAAGTCACCTTTTACTGGAAAAGATGAGAGAGCTACTGAGCTCATGGGCCGAGTGCATACTGATGTATGCGGGCCCATGAGCACAAGTGCTAGAGGTGGATATTTCTACTTCATCACTTTCACGGATGATCTATCCAGATATGGATATGTCTATCTGATGAAATATAAGTTAGATTTATTTGAAATGTTCAAATGATTCCGAAGTGAAGTAGAAAAACATACTGAAAAAAGTATTAAAACTCTTCAGTCTAATCGAGGAGGAGAATACCTTTCTGGTGAGTTTCTTATATATCTTGGAGAGAATGAGATTCTCTCCCAATAGACTCCTCCAGAAACACCATAGCATAATGGTGTGTCTGAAAGGAGAAATCGGACTCTGTTAGACATGGTCCGATCCATGATGGGTTTTGCCAGCTGTCGATATCCTTCTGGGGATATGCACTCAAATCGGCCTGTTATCTGTTAAATATGGTTCCAAGTAAGTTTGTAATTAAGACTCCATATGAGATATGGACAGGATGTAAGCCAGCACTTTCACACCTTAGGGTCTGGAGGTGTCCGGTCTATGTCAAACGGTTAGTTACAGATAAACTTGGACCTAGATCTGACAAATACACATTCATAGGGTACCCCAAAGAGATCAAAAGATATTTTTTCTACCATGCTGATAAACAAAAGGTGTTCGTTAGCCTTAAAGCAATCTTTTTAGAAAAAGAGTTCCTTGGTGAAGGAACCGTTACCTCTAAGGTTGAACTTAATAAAGTTCAACAGGTAGAAGGACCGACACCAATAGCTGAACCTGAGTCAGATTTGATTAGATCAGATCCGGAGCTCAATGTACTTGCACCATTAAGATGATCCGATAGAGTACCACGTCAGTCGGACAAATACTATGATTTTTTGATCTGAGACGGAGATTCCATCAAACTCGATGAGAACGATGAGGATCCGATCACCTATATAGATGCAATACAGAGACCTGATTTTGAGAAATGGCTTGAAGCCATGAAATTCGAAATGGAGTCCATGAAGGTCAATAATGTATGGACATTAGTTGACCCACCTGAAGGGGTTAAACCCATTGGGTGTAAATGGGTCTTTAAAAAGAAGAGGGGCACAGACGGAAAGATGAAGACCTATAAAGTCCGTCTGGTTACCAAGGGGTATCATCAACATTATGGTATTGACTATAATGAGACGTTCTCTCCTATGACAATGCTCAAATCCATTCAGATAATCTTTGCAATAGCTGTCCATCTGGATTATGAGATCTGACAGATGGATATAAAGACAGCTTCCTGAATGGAGAGCTGACCGAAGAGGTGTATATGATACAACCTGAGGGGTTTACATCCACAGATGAGTCCAAGGTGTGCAAGCTTCAGAGATCTATTTGTGGATTGAAGCAAGCTTCTCGAAGTTGGAACATACATTTTGATAAGGTGATCAAAACATATGGCTTCATTAAGAACGGAGAAGAGCCCTGCATCAATAAATGGGCAAATAGTCCAGTTGTGGTATTCCTTATTTGGTACGTGGATGATATTCTCTTAATCGGGAATGACATCCCCGCACTACAGGGAATAAAAGTTTGGTTGTCATCGCAGTTCTCCATAAAGGATTTGGATGAAGCATCCTACATCCTAGGGATGAAGATCTATAGGGATAGATCTAAAAGGATGCTTGGGTTATTACAGTCTACGTATATAGATACTGTGCTGAAGAGGTTCAGTACGGAGAATTCCAAGAAGGGCTATCTACCGATAGGCCATGAAATTTCTCTCTCTAAGAAGGATTGTCTGATAACTCTTGAAGAGAGAGAGCGTATGAGTAGAGTCCCATATGCTTCGATCGTAGGATCTATCATGTACGTTATGATATGTACAAGGTCAGATGTGGCATACTCACTAGGAGTAGTGAGTAGATACCAATCTGATCTTGGAGAAAATCACTGAAAAGTGGTTAAAGCCATCCTTAAGTATTTGAGAAATACTAAGGACCAATGGTTGGTTTATGGTGAGTCAGATCTGAAACTTGTGGAGTTCACAGACTCCAGCTTTCAATCTGACCATGATGACAGCAAAAGTATGTCGGGTTATATCTTTACTCTGAATGGTGGAGCCATCTGGTGGAAGAGTTCCAAGCAGCATACTGTGACAGACTCTGTTTGTGAGGTAAAGTACATCGCAGCATCGAATGATGCGAAGAAAGCTGTGGCTGAGAAAATTCATCATCGAGCTCGGAGTAGCACCCTCCCTCGATGGTCTGGTCCTGCTCTACTGCAACAGCACTGGTGCCATAGCTCAGGCGAAGGAACCTAAAGCACACCAGCAGACGAAGCACATTTTGCATCGCTTCCACCTAGTCCGTGAGATCGTGGATCGAGGTGACATCGACCTTCAGAAGATCGACGAAAAGGAGAACCTCGCCGACCCCTTCATTAAAGCCCTGGTGATAAAGGAGTTCGACAACCACAAGTCGAAGATGGGTATTAGATATTGTGCCGAGTGGCTTTAGGATAAGTGGGAGTTATTAAAAAATATGTTCCAAAAATCAATCGTCAGCCTATTGATGGTTGAGCAATTTTATATTGTAATTGATTTGTTAATAAATAAAATATATTTTTGGTATTTTCATCATAAGTTTTCATCTTCTAATGAACTCCATTGTTGTGATGAAGTCCTTAGGACTATTTAGGTTTGATAAAGAGAGGATTTATCGATTAGTCCTTAAAACTGTTCACGACCAAATGATAGGCTGTTAATAAGGATGACAGCTTCTATCGAGCATAGGTCGTTGTAGGCCATATGGGTTGGTTGTTCTCTTAACCAAAGAGTGTGGAGACACTGGTATAGCATACAGGTGAGATGTAAGGGTACATCGTCATTGAATGTGACCAACTCCAGAGCATTAGAATGTCTCTGATGGGATATAGGTATAAGTGTCCTTTAGACCTGAGATCGCCTCAGTGACTTGCAAGCAACTCACTATGCTTTGGTACCAGACTAACTGAATTTCTAATTCAGTGACGGAAGGCTTTTGGGCACAGTCATGTACTTGCAAAGTCAGAGTGTAATCAAGATGGGATTGACCACTCCAAGAGTTGGAGAAGAATGAGTCGCTGTATTTCAAGTTAGCAAAATCTTGACCAAGATAATTCATCAGATGGATTTGATATTTTAAAATACAATGTGGACAACTTGATCAGAGTTGATAGTTAAACTCTGAGGTGTCCTATGAGTATTTTGGTCAAGGGGATGAATTATATAGAAACTATATCCGCATGGGTTCTAAGGATGTTGTTCTACACATTCGACCTATCCGACCGTCGGGTACCATTGCTAGATGATCACTTCAATTGGTATAGAAATTTATTTCTATACTACCAGCTTAGGTTCGGATCAATGAGGTCACACACATTAGAGTTCACAATCTGATCGGATGGTTGATCAACGATTAAGAATCGTTCTAGGGTTAAACGATCAATATGATTGACATTTAACCTAGTGCAAGTATTGCAGGAGGATTGATTAGTAATTTGATTGCTAATTAGTTTAATTTAATTAAGTCAGTGGGCTGAGATTAAGTCTAATTGAATATGATTTAATTAGATTTAGTTTGGACTTGATTGGATCAAGTCCAATTGGTTTATTGGATAAGCCAAGTGCAAGGAAAAACTTGTCCTAGTTTAATTAGGACTTGGGTCAACCTAATTTCTAATTCGATTAAAAAATTAAATTAGTTTTAAATTTAATTTAATTTGATTAAATTAGATTTTTAATTAGGTTAAGATCTATTTTAATTGGGTTGATTTAGTTTTGATTTGATTTGATTTGAGAAATCAAATTTGAACAAGTCATAGATTGAACCCTAGTAAGACTAGGATTCCACCTTGCGCCACTTTAGCCCCCCACACCCACTCTCTCTTATTTTATGCTACAAAACTTTCTCTCCCAGGCCTTCACATATGTCCAAAGTTTTTCACTCTTTCTCTCTTACATGGAATGTGGTTGTGGATCAAGTCAAAGTAGGAATTAGTTTGGATTTCAAATTCTATGAGATAGAATTTTAAGAAACCAAAACTCTTTTCTTATGGTATTGATTTTATCCAGATTTTTTTTTGAAATTTTTGTGACTTTTATGTCACATATTGTGCACCATTTTCTGGTGGTCCATGGTAGAAAAAGAAGGAGGGGGTGTCCAAGAGTTGGGCACCACTTATCTTGCCCTGTTTAGATTTTCTTTGACTAGATATTTGACCTAGATAAGAATTCTTCATATCTCTTTATTTAAGATGAATTTCTTCTTGAAAGTTTTGTAAATTATAGAGCATTAAGAGACCTCTAGGGCATATGAAAATCAGGGAGAAAGAGTGTGAGGGCGTGGAGATATACTAGATATAAAACTAGGTGTCTAGGTGAGAGCAAAGAGAAGAAGAAGAGGGTCTTCTTCTAGGGTTGCTGAGTTCATCTCTTTCCTTCCTCCATCTGTGAGTTTTCTAAGAGTGTCTCACATCTAAAACTCTTTCTCCTACTTCTCATCTTTGAAAGAGTCTAAATCAAGAAGAAGGAGGCATCTGATCGATCATCAAAGAAGAATCAGCACAGTACTAGCATACTATGCTGATTTTCTGGATCAGGACTTCTGATCATGATTCGTGGGCTCGTGTGGATGACTCCTAGAGGCTGGATGCATATGCAGCTTGCAACATCATCCTCAAGCCTGGATCAATAAAGTTAGAATGTCTAACTTGCAAGGTAATAGATCTGATCTATTATATTTTACATACATTAGATGTAGTATAGAAACATGTTGATATGATCAATATGTAGTTCTTGCTCTTTATATTTTAATTTTTGATTTAATATCATGTGATAATCATGTAATAAGATCATAGATCTAGGAATTCTCTAGTTTTATAAGATAAATTTTGATTTATTTTAGTCTTCCGCTGTCTGATCTTGAAAAAGTTTCAAGATCTAATCCTGAAATCCTAGATCTGGTTCCTTCAGCATGTGTATTTTAAAATTTTATTTTCTAAACACCATATTGGAGAATAAGATTAAAATAATTTTAATCTAAATTATACATACATAAAAATATAAAATCATATGAATCCATTTCGTATGCTGAAATTGATATATACTGAAATTCAGATTGTAATCAAATCACATACCTATTTTGCAATCTCTTTCTTCAAAACTGGATCTAGAAGAGATGAAGCTCTCTGTTAGCCACACAAGTATCTGACTTCTATGAGTATCAACTCAGAATCAGCTTGAAATAGTCCTCTTTAATCTAAATTTTGGTTCTCCAAAATTCAGCCTGCTGAATCTGAACAAAGCTTGGATCGTGATCAACACTTGATCTTTCTCCTTGATCTTCTTCTTCTCCTCTTCTCTAGAGTTTCTTCTTGCTATGTGCTACTACTAGATGCTAGAAACCAGTAAGAAAGAGGCATCCAAACTCCTCTAGACGTGGTGTCCCAAGGAAGGGGTGTATAGAATACCCAAGAGAAGAGAAAGAGAGAGGAAGAGAGGGCGTGGTGAGAGCCTTTGGGTGTGAGAGGCTACTAGTTTTGATTCTCTAGAGACTTTAGAAGAGGTCCCTTTAAATATGCATAAGGATTGAATCCTATTCAAGCATATAATACAAGTCCTACTTGCATTAGGATTCCTATTAACTTAAGTTATCCAACTTACATTAGGAAGCTCATTAGGCGCCAACTATTGGAGCCCTTGCACCCATAATTAGATACCCTCTTTTACACCCAAGAAACATCCCATATAAAAATCAAAGGCCCTCTAATTAATGGATACTCCCAAATTGATCAAATCAAAGTGGCACCCCATAATAACTATCAAGAAAATTCATAAGGGACTTGCACCCTTAATTTATGTGATCCATAACCTTAGACACCCAACAATTGGAGTCTCATAAATTTTATTCATGTAGGTTATTAGCAGGTAATTAAGTTAGAAATAACTTATTAAATAAGTAATCCCAATAGAAAGAGAAATTGGGTCCAACCATGTGCTAGCAAGGTTACCATGAACCTAATGGGTTTCTCTAAACCCAATTGATACTTCATAAGCTCAATTACTTATTCCAAGCCTAATCCCTTTATTGTGTGACCTCATAGGTTTAATTCTATCTGGTAATGAGATATACAATGATCTCTATCATCATATTATTAAAACTCTTTTCAATAGGTCGGAATAATTTCACTCTAACTCAACAAGGATTGTCAATCCGAAACAATCCTAGTGAGCTCTCACAATCCACCATTGACACCTAGCAGTATATAGTGACAACCCAGTAGAACTGAAATAAATCTCTAGGTGTAGTTAGCGTGTGATTTAGTCTCTCTATCATGAGTCCTGACTAGATTGCAGGTCATGGATAAATTGTCAAATCTTAACATCAGTCATATAATAGATTGATTAGCTCAAGTCCAGTTGTGACTTCTATAGAAACTCTTTTTCATCAATCACACTGCTGTGACCACAGACTCTTGGACTTAGCTTCTTAAATCTCATAGGACTAGTCCTCTCTATCAAGGTCGATAGATCCTATCTTGATGCATACCCCACTCCTATAGTAGACCAACTGTCGTCAATATCCACTACAATGACTCATTGAGATCCATATTTATGTGTCAATAAAACTCCAATAGTCTCACTACGAGTAGCAGTACCATCTCAAGTCAAAAGATCAATCACACAACTACAGCATCGAAACAATCACTGATGATTGAATAGAAATTCAAGTGATCTCTCGTATGATCACGCTCAGTGCTAGTTGTTCTCTAACAACCACCCATACTTATCATCCTGTGTCACCACACAGTAGATTAGAGACCCATCTATCCCGAAGAAAATGATTTGTGTGCCAGTCTATCTAGATCTATCATCGCCCTCATAATGATCCTATGATCGGAAGCCTTTAGGAATTAAATACATGTCTCTAATTCTTAATACTTTGAGAATATGTATCGAAACTAATTCTATGGATGATTCAAAGATATATTATACTTGAATGAAAAAGAACTTGCCCCTTTTATTGATCATATCAATATATTAAGTACAAATTTGTGTCCTAAATATATTACAATGTGTCAGCCGTATTGGCTTATAGGACATACATCTAACAAATTGAATCTATTTTAATAGATTTTCAGATCTGATTTCTAACAAAATTTTGTATAACGTCAAAATAAGATCTAACCAAAAAATTAATCTTTATGTATTCATATGTGCATCTAATTAATTTTTTATAAGAATTCAGATCTGAATTTGATATTTTATAATTAGTATAAGATATGTTTCAAATCTGATAAGATGTATATGATGCATCAAATCTGATTAAATTAGATAAAGAACATGGTTGATGAGATCAAAGTCATGTTCATGATATAAAATATTTTATCAAATTGCATGTTGATGTAATCCTATTTGAAATAAGATTTCAGATCTTAGTAGCCCAGTACTCAGATTGATGAGATCACTAGACCATTTGATTATAAGAGATAGAAGGGATTAATCTCTCTCTCTCTTATCCATTTGATAGTTTCTCTTATGATGTGTAGGGGTGTCATTGTGATCTAGTTTTATGAAGAATAAAAGCGAACAGATTTTTATAAATTATTTTGATCATCAATAAGTTTAAATTAGATGTAAAGCAATTTATGATAAGAAACATTCAGATATAAAAATTATTTTAAAATTCAAAAAGCATATTACATTAGATATAATCGGTAGTGATCCAAAAGTAGTCATAATACATATGATGTATGTATGAAGTTTAGATCACACATGCATGTTTAATTGTTAAACATATATATGAAAATTTATTTTCATGATATGAAATATATGGTATGCTTTACTTGAAATCTTAGTAGAATAGTTCTACAAACTGACATACATATTTCACATACTTAATTTAAAATTAAGTTTAAACAATCTAGATTTGAGAATTGAAGACTACTAAGATACCACATAAATCGATGGACAATGGGTTAGCATGAATCAGGTCCTTCTATTGAGTTAGACCTAAGGTTAGAAATAAATATGGACTGAATTAAGAAATTGATTAAATCAAATCAAAAGTCGAATTAGATTAGGTCAAAAATTTTTTAGATCAACCCAATAGTTGAAGCTTGATCAAGTCCATAACTTTAACCTTACTAAATGGACCATAATATGGCTCAGTGGTTGAGCCCGAATCTTCTGATGGATTAAATCAAAACTAACTAACTAGTTGGTGTCTAAGGTAAGTTTAGCAGTTTTGATCGAGTAGTTATTAATTGGGAGCTACTCACCTAGATGGCGTCTACGGTAAGTTAATGGCATATCCCTCCTACAAATCTCACTTACCTGACCAATATGGTAGATTATATTTTGATTAAGTCACTAGTCGATTCGAGCTAACCCATGTCATTAAGGTAAATCAATATAACTGATTTAGGTGTCTTTAAATCAACTTATATAAAGTTCTCTTTATGATTTGATGAAATCAGTGGGAGGATTTACAACTTGCAGGTCAATTTTTTCTCTTATTCTCAAATCAATAAAATCAAATCTTCTAAATTATTAAGTCCTTAAAATGATACAGTTATAGAGATAACTTGTTCATAGCCTCCTATTAAGATGCATGATAATGAGTCTAATATTTCAAAAAAGTATTGGAGGCACCACACGCCTGGTGTCTATTGGGTATTAGAATTATCATTCATCATATGACCATCTTGTTGTGCCCTTCAAATCAATGCTCAAGTTGATCGAGCTACACTCGAGCCTGGACATTCATTTGTTGGATACGCTTGGTGTAGTCATATTAATGGTTGGACCTAACTAAGATTTTGAGGAGAGACGCCACACATCTGCTGAAGAGATGTCTGGGGCAAAACCTAATTACTAGAACTTGTTTAGAGAAATAATTAGTTATGAACCTACCCATGGATGCACTAGAGTTGGTCGAACCATACTCGGACCTGAATGCAATTTGTGTGGATTTTAGTATCTGCTAAGAAATTAATGTAATTCCTCAAATTTAAGGTAAAGGTTATCAATTCGTATAAAATAATGAAAAAACTTTTAGACTCAAGTCCATATCTTTAGGATTAAAATAATTCATATATTAATAGATTTATATTTCTTTATTTTTAGCTATGGCCAATACACTATCGCTCCGTTCGCTATTGGACAATGATAAGCTCATCAGATCCAACTTCGATAGCTAATATCGAAAGTTGAAGATCGTCCTGGAGCATGAGAGGATCTTGTACGTGCTTATGGATCCACCACCTGAAGAACCTACTGTCAATGCACCCCGTACTGTGAGAGACACTTATTTGAAGTGGCTCAGTGACCGCACAATAGTGCGTTGCATTATAAGGGCAACAATAAATGACGAACTTAGCCATAAGTTCGAGGATGTGCAACTAGAGGATATAATTCAAATATTGAATGAGTCCTTCGATACCTCTGAGGATACGGAGAGATATAAAATCTCTTATGCTATGTTCAATACCCGTATGTGAGAGGGGGCATCAGTCACTAATCATGTATTGTACATGATCAAGCAGATTGTATGCTTAAGCAAACTTGACTTTTCGTTACATAAACAGTTAGGCAAGGATGCTATCCTTAATTCACTATCGAAATGCTACCTACCCTTCTTGAATCATTATGGAATGATCAAACCTGCAGTGAACTACCATGGTTTGCTAGGATTGCTACAGATATTCGATAAGGACCATCAGCTTTAAAAGGAGCTAGTGCATATACTGAGAGGTTCGTCTGCAGGTTGTCGATCCTCTAAGAAAGGAAAGAAGAAGAAGGTGCAGAAAAATCATGCCAATGATCCCAAGCCAAAGCAGAGCAAAAAGTAGAAAGTCGATAAGAGTCAGGTAGAATACTTCTTTTGTAAGAAACTGGATCATTGAAAAAGAAATTGTTTGGCTTATATAGCCTCCTTTGACCCAAACAGGCCAAAGAACAAGAGAAATAAGCAATCAGTTACTTCGCAAGGTACTTATATGATAACTCTTTGTAATTTTTTTATTTGTGATACTACTATCTGGGTATTGGATACCGAAAGTCTGATTAATATTTACAATTCGTTGTAGGGACTGCAGGTCAGTAGGAATTAAATTTAGAGAAGATGAGCAATTCTTGAATATTGAAGATGAAAGTCTTGTTCTAGTTCTAGCTTTAGAAACTATACAGCTTATTTTCGAATCTAATAGTGTCATGTTAGATAAGTGTTATTATTGTCCTTCTTTTTTGATGAATATCATCTCTGTAGGTCTTTTGGCTAAATTTGGTTTTAAGTTTTTAATAAAGGATGATTTTTGTGATATCATTGTGAATGATACTATAATTATGCATAGATAATTAAGACATGATATATATATATATATTATCATAGCTTGTTGGTGTAATATACACTTCGAACAAACATCTTAGGATAGATAATGTCAGTAATTCATACCTTTGACATTATAGGCTAGGTCATGTGAACAAGAACAGGATAAATAGATTAATCAATGAGGGTGTCCTTAAAATTAATGATTGTGAATCATTCCCGACCTGTGAATCCTATCTACTTGGTAAGATGATCAAATCACCTTTTAAGAAAAAAAGTGAATGAGCCAGTGATATTTTAGGTCTAATATATAGTGATGTATGTAGATCCATGAACATAACTGCTAGAAGAGGATACTATTACTTCATTATATTTATAGATGACCTATCGAGATATGGGTACGTCTACCTTTTGAAGCATAAATTTGAATCATTTGAAATGTTCAAACGATTTCATAGTGAAATAGAAAAGTAGACTAGAAAGAGTATTAAAATTCTTTGATTAGACCAAGGAGGTTTAATACCTCACCAGTAATTTTCTGACATATCGAGAGGAGAATGGGATTCTCTCTTAGTGGACCCCTCCTAGAACACCATAATATAATGGGGTGTCTGAAAGGATGAATCAAACCCTGTTAGATATAGTTCAGTCCATGATGGGATTTGCTAATCTGCCAATCTCTTTATGGAGATACGCTCTTGAAACTATCTGCTATATTCTTAACAAGGTTCTGAGCAAGTCTGTCAATAAAACTCCATATGAGATGTGGACAGGACGTAGGCTGGTACTCTCGCACCTTCGAATTTAGGGTGTCTAGCTTATGTCAAGCATTTAAAGATAGATAAGTGTTGCCCAGCTATGCAACCCAAGAGGGGGGGGTGAATTGGGTTTCTAAAAATTTTAAGCCCAACTGATTACTTATGAAGAACAAAACAAAGACTTTAAATCAATATTAATTACCTAAAGCAGTATTGCAAGGATATAATAAAGAAATAAGATAAAGCGATAAAGCACACCACAAACACAAGGATTTATAGTGGTTCGGTGCTAACCTTGCACCTACATCCACTCCCCAAGATCCCACTTGGGAATTTCAATCCACTATCCTTTGTATTCAACCCGAATACAAAACGTCGGAAACTCCGACACTAGCTATCCCCAGCTAGATCACTTGTTTCCCGGGTACAAGTAAACCCAAAACACTCCGATTTCAGGTTCGGATCAACCTTTCCTTGTTTTGAAAATCCTCCAAAAACAAGAACAAAAACTCACAAAGAGTAAGAGTATTTAGAGCACAGATTAATACAATAACAGCTCCTTAAATGAGCGAATATAACAATAAAAGCTTTACTCAAATGAAGAACCCCTTTTTCGGATTTTCTCAAAGTGGATGAACGCTTGAATGCTTGAGAAGAGGTTGATTGTTGATTGAAGATCTCTTGAAAGCTTTGAACGATCTCTAGATCAAGGTTGAAACAATAGGCGTGAAGAATTCTCTCCTTGAAAGATCTTGCTTTTCTCTTTCACAATCTCTCTGGTATATTGTGGATCCTCTCTCTTTTTCTTTTTGGATTTTTCGTTGATCTCAGGCTTTTTCTTGCAAATTTCAGATCCTTTCTTCTATTCTTCTCTCTTTCTCGTCTCATTTGATTTCACGTTTGATCCGCTATTTAATCTGCAATTTTTTTCACCATTTAAAGTATTTTGTAGCATTAGAAGCAAGAGAAAACAATTTAGGTAGATAAAGAGCCGTTAGAGGATTTTTAGGAAGCATAAATGGCAATTAAAACGGGCAAAAAAATAGCCGTTGCTGACATTTTTCGTCGCAGGGGTCGACTCATGAGTCGACTCTTGCTTCAGGGGTCGACTCATGAGTCGACCTCTGTTGCAAAAACCAGAGAATGCGTTTCTGGAAATTTTTGGCTCAAATTAGCAGGGGTCGACTCATGAGTCGACTCATGCCTTGTGGGTCGACTCATGAGTCGACTCACAGGTCGTGCCAAGCCAGAAAACTAGCGTGCCAAGGAGAATTTTTGCGTGCCAATCAGCTCACAGTGCCATGAGTTGACTCATGAGTCGACTTATGCACTTCAAACCTTCATAACTTCAAATATATAAGTCCAAACACAATGAAATTTTCACCAATAGATTTCAAATCATTTGTTCTACCAAATGGTACTATCAAATCAGGATTTTAGTGAAATTATGATTTTGCCCTTGAAGAGCATAAGGATTTTTTTATTTTAAAATTATTTGTATCCCTTCAATCTGCTTTGTAATCATCAAAATCAATCTAGGAGCAACAATCTCCCCCTTTTTGATGATGACAAAATATTTGAACAAAAATATTTATGTTAATGCATTAATTTCAAAAGAATCTATTATCGGTGTATATGCTTGAAAAGAGTATGATTCTTTTGGCATGTAATATAAATGCAAAAATAGTTTGTCCATTTTCTTAAAGATTTGAAAAGGGTATTAGATCATTTTGAGTTCAAGATATATTAGAGCAAGAGAAGAGAAATAAATTTTGCAATGTATCAGAGCAAGAAAAATAATTTTTTCAATTATATCAGAAAAGATTTTACAATGTATCAGAGCAAGAAAATTTTATAATGTATCAGAGAAAATTTCACACTGTATTAGAGCAAATGTCAGAGAAAATTTTACACTGTATCAGAGCAAATGTTATAATATATCAGAGAAACTTTCTCACTGTATCAGATCAAATGTTATAATTTATCAGAGAAACCTTCACACTGTATCAGATTAAATTTTATCATGTATCAGAGCAAGTTAAAAGAAATTGTAGGGTGTATCAGAGTAAAATAAATTTCTTAAGATGTATCAAGGTGAGTAAAATTTCAAAAGATGTATCAGAGCAAGTTTGAATTTTAAAATATATCAGAGCATAAAAAAAATACTTATTTGCATTGTACTTATGATTTTGCTTTTGATGGATAACTTTTTGTTTAAGTTCTGTCTGATACCAAATTTCGATACCAAATTTCTCAAAATTTTGTTTAATCTTTCAATCCTTATTTTTGTTTAATTTCTCCAATATTTGTTTAATTTCTCCAATATTTGTTTTAATCTTCCAATCTTTGTTTTTGTTTAATTTCTCCCCCTTTTTCTCATAAATTAGGGTTTTGCTTTTTGTCTAATTTCAATTTTTGTTTTTGTTTAATTTCTCCCCCTTTTTGACATCATCAAACATAGTTAACTCTTCCTTTTCTTTTTCTGAAATATTCTTTAATTCCTTCCTCTTTAGAGTTTTTCACAGATGTTTGCTCTCCCTTAATATAGCAATTATCAACAGCAAACAACAACAAGGAGAAGACAATATTTCAACAAGAAGAAAATATATAACCAAAATATGATCATTACAAAGAGGTAGAAATATAGGTAAAAGATGATTCCATTAATATCATAATTATTTCAATACATAAAATTCAACCAGCTAAATGTCAATACATGGCCCCAAGGTATAGATCCTAGAACAAGATACTAACTCCTAGGACCTAGTAAAGATCAAGATAAGTCAATGATCGGAGTCATCAGATATAGGGTGAGGAGATGATGGATCAGAAGTGCGTCCTCTACCCCGTCTGCCTCTGCCACGAGTAGGAGGGCGAGATGAACTGGGTGGCTGAGAATGCTGAGATGCTAGGGCTGATACCATGAGTCTGATAGAATCAAGTACGTTCAGTGCTCTGGAAACAGATTGAAGTAGAGCAGTGAACTGGGTGGTAGCATGCTCACTCGATCCTCGGATTTCTTTCCTCAGTAATTCATATCCACCTTCTAGTGCTCCTCTGAGCCTACCAGCCTCTGCAGTGAGGTCTGTGACCTCAATAGTAGACTCCTGTGGCTGGGGATGGGCCAATGCAAGGACTTGCCCCTGCAAGTCAAGAACTCTGCCAGTAAGTCTCCAGACTGTGTCCTCAAGCTGCTGTATCCTGATGGATTGATCTGATATCATCTGAAACAAGGTGGAGATGTGGGGAGTAATGGTTTGATCAGAAGAGGTAGCTCCAGGTGCAAAAGAAGTACTACTCCACTGGCTAGACAGCAAAGAAGCCACACGCTGAGATATATGCTCGATCTGATCATCAGCCAGTCTGAACTCTGAATGAGGTGCTCTGCTCTCTGGCTGATACACTGGTGTGGGCATCCTAGTAAACTCTGAAGGGCCAGCCTCAGTATCAGGAATGAACTGGGTATCTGGTGAAGCTGCCCTGAAGTCATGTACAGGAGAAGATGGACCTTCTTCTTCTACTCTACCTTCAGTTCTGTCTTTAGCTCTTTCCTCAGCTCTCTCTTCAGAGCCCTTGATCCAACCACCAACAGTCTTTGTAATTCCCATTCGATGCAGGCTGTGTTGGTTGAAAGTGTCCACATGTGAGAGCTTGGTAGGTGTCTCCCCCTCACAGCTAACTCCAAACCTCCTGAATACTCTAGTAAGGGCCATACCATAAGGCAAGTGTGCCTTGCATCTGTTCAAAGTTTCTCTCATGGCCTCTATCATAAGTGCAGGGAGGTTTAGGGGGGTCTGAGTGATGATATGAAACATGACACATACATCTCTGCCGGAAAGTAAGTCATGTCTACCACTCCTAGGAAAGAAGAGTTTTGTTACAATCTGATGCAGGACCCTCATCTCAATGGATAATAGCTTTGCTTCCAATTTGTTTAAACTTCCTGAAAAAGCTTCTCCTAAGATAATTCTGATCCCTTCTTCTTTAATTGGGAGTTCCATATATGAGTATCCTTCACTAGGCAACTGAAGTATTTCTCCCAATATCCTAGAATCCAAGCATATGTCAATCCCCTTTACAGTTGAAGTCACTGACCCGTTTCCATAATTTAGGTTCTGGTAGAACTCTCTGACTAGATCAACATAGGTGACTTCCTTAAGAGAGCAATAAAGTTTCCATCCTTGATTTTTGATCTTGGTAGCAAAAGTAAAGCCTTCTTTCTCAAAGAACCGAAAATCTATGTTTTTCCCGGTTTCTACTTTTCTATCAGAAAGAGGATTTACACCGGGGCTTATGGAGGATTGAGAGGGACCTTGAGTAGGTACTGAAACTGGAGTGGGAGCAGTTGAAGACTGAGCATGCCTTTTCTTTCGGACAATATCTTCAGGCTCACGGATTGATTTCCTTCTTTGAGGAAGCTTCATCTTTGGAGCTATATCCAATAAAGTAGCAGACAAGAAGACTTGAATTGAGAGGAGGAGGAATCACAAGAGAGTAAAGAGGAATTTTAGTGGAGAAAAGAAGTGGATTTTGGAAGTTCGGTGAAGTGCTAGGGCACGTTCAAACCGCGCCAAGCAAAGCGAGAAAGCACAGAAAAATCTTTTCCAAGGAGGCGATTTTTGATGGAGAGTAGGAGGGAGAATTGCCTCAGAATTGATCCTTGGATTTGGAGCAAGAGGAGTTGGAGAAGACGGCTTTTGGAAGAAGAACGATGGGAAGATGAGTCGTCTCACAAACAGTAACCTGTTTAAAAACAATGAGCCCGTGGGAAGTTTGTGGGATTTACAAGTTTGCCATTGAGTCGACTCATGGGGGTCGACTCATGAAGTTCAGAAATTCAGGAAAAATGCAAATAAATTCTAGAAAAATTCAAAATTTTGGGAGAAGGAATTTTGCTCAATGATAAGTTTTTGGAGTGATAAATCTGAGCTTTTGGGACCAGGATGGATGTTGAAAATTGAGCTCTAAGAATTTTTGACATCTATTCTTTGGAAATTGAGAAATTTCAGACAAATGGATCTAGAATTCCTAGATTTCTCCTAATTTCACAGAATCTTTCCTCACTAAGGGCCTTTATAAAGATATCGGCTAATTGATTTTCAGTGCAAACATATTCAAGAATTATATTTTTATTTTGAACATGTTCTCTTATAAAATGATGTCTTATTTCAATATGTTTAGATCTTGAGTGTTGAATTAGATTTTTAGATAGATTTATGGCACTTGTATTATCACATTTTATTGGTGTTTCATTAAGTTTGATTCCAAAATCTTCAAGTTGTTGCTTAATCCACAAGATTTGGGCACAACAACTTCCGGCTGCAATGTATTCGGCCTCAGCCGTAGACAGTGCCACCGAATTTTGTTTCTTGCTAAACCATGAGATTAGGTTTACTCCAAGAAATTTGCAAGTTCCACTTGTGCTTTTTCTATCTAATTTACATCCAGCAAAATCAGCATCTGAATATCCTAATTAATTTGTGAGTCCTTAGAGTACCATAACCCTAGAGTTTGAGTACCATTTAAGTATCTAAGGATTCTTTTAACAGCATTCAAATGAGATTCTTTAGGATTAGTTTGATATCTAGCACATAAGCAAACACTAAACATGATATCAGGCCTACTTGTTGTTAAATATAATAATGAGCCAATCATACCTCTATAGTATTTTAAGTCTACACATTTACCTTCATCATCCTTGTCAAGCTTACATGAGGGACTCATTGGTGTGCCAATTGGTTTGCAGTTCTCCATTCTAAATCTTTTGAGTAGTTCCTTGGTGTACTTGCTTTGGGTGATGGAGATTTCCTCTTTTGATTGTTTGATTTGGAGTCCGAGGAAGAAGGTGAGTTCTCCCATCATGCTCATCTCGAACTCTCCCTGCATAAGCTTAGCAAAGTCTTGACAAAGGGATTCATTAGTAGATCCAAAAATTATGTCATCAACATAAATTTGTATAATTAGCATATCATTTTGGTTTCTTTTAATAAATAGGGTTGTGTCTACATTGCCTCTTGAGAAACCATTATTTAGTAGAAATTTGCTTAGCCTTTCATACTATGCTCTAGGTGCTTGTTTTAGACCATATAAAGCTTTATTTAATCTAAAGACATGATTGAGAAAAGCATGATTTTCAAATCCAGGGGGTTGTTCTACATATACTTCTTCAGAAATATATCCATTTAAAAATACACTTTTAACATCCATTTGAAATAGTTTGAATTTCATAAAGCAAGCATAAGCAAGTAGAAGTCTAATGGCTTCTAATCTAGCAACAGGTGCAAAGGTTTCATCAAAATCAATTCCTTCTTCTTGATTATATCCCTTAGCAACCAGTCTTGCTTTATTTCTAATTATATTTCCATGCTCATCTAATTTGTTTCTAAAGACCCATTTTGTTCCAATTATTGAATAATCTTTATGTCTTGATACTAAGGTCCAAACATTATTTCTTTCAAATTGATTAAGTTCTTCTTGCATAGCATTAATCCAGTTAAGATCATTTTCAGCTTCTTCAAAAGTTTTAGGTTCAAGTTGAGATACAAATGCACAATGATTAAGTACATCTCTAAGTGAAGAATGTGTTTTTACCCCATGCATAGGATCACCAATTATTAACTCCTTAGGGTGGTTGTGAACATACCTCCATTCCTTGGGTAAGTCATTTGTACATTGAGGTTGTTCTTGAACTTCTTCACCTTTCTCATTTTGTTTGTCTTCTTGATCCTTGTCTTCTGGAGTTGCTGAGTCTTTCAGAGTGATTTCTTTCATACCTTCTATTAGTGAATCTGCATCATCAACACCCTCATTCTTCCTTGAAGGAAGATCGTTAGATTCATCAAAGACAACATGTATGGACTCCTCAACTACTAAAGTTCTTTTGTTAAAAACTCTAAATGTTTTACTAGTGGAGGAGTAACCTAAAAAGATTGCTTCATCTGATTTTGCATCAAATTTACCAAGTTTTTCTTTGCCATTATTTAATACAAAACATCGGCAACCAAAAATATGAAAATATGCAATATTTGGTTTTCTTCCTTTCCAAAGTTCATAAGGGGTTTTCTTTAAAAATTGTCTAATTAAAGCACGATTTAAAATGTAACATGCTGTGTTAATAGCTTCCGCCCAAAAATATCTTGGAAGGTTACTTTCACAAAGCATGGTACGGGCCATTTCTTCTAAGGTTCTGTTTTTCTTTTCTACTACCCCATTCTGTTGGGGTGTCCTAGGAGCAGAGAAGTTATGGCCAATTCCATTTTCATCACAAAAATTTTCAAAGTCATGATTTTCAAATTCTGTTCCATGATCACTTCTAATATTTTGAATTGAAAACCCTTTTTCATTAGTGACTTTTCGATGAAATTTAGTGAAAATTTGAAAAGTTTCATTTTTGTGAGCTAAAAAGAAAACCCAAGTAAAACGAGAGTAATCATCTATTATTACAAATCCATATCGTTTTCCTCCTAGACTAGTGGTTCTAGTTGGTCCAAATAAATCCATATGTAAGAGCTCTAAAGGTCTAGAAGTTGAAACAGTATTTTTGGATTTAAATGATACTCTAGTTTGTTTACCTAATTGGCATGCATCACACATTCTATCCTTTTCAAAGTTCAGTTTTGGCAAACCGAGAACTAAATCTTTTTGAATTAATTTTGAGAGAGAATGCATGCTAATGTGTGCAAGTCTACGATGCCACAGCCAACTAGTCTTATTTATTTTAGCATTTAAGGAAACTAGGCATTGCATGTCTAATTTAGTTAAATCATTCAAGTCTACCATATAAACATTGCCATGCCTATGTCCTATAAATTTAATGCCATCGTTAATAGGACTCGTCACAATGCAAACAGATGATTCAAAACTTACTTTATATCCTTTATCACAGAATTGACTAATGCTAAGTAAGTTATGCTTTAAACCTTTAACTAATAAAACATTCTCAATGTATTTGGAGGGAGTGATACCAATGTTACCTATCCCGATGATCTTTTCTTTGCCATTATCTCCAAAGGTGACCATCCCTCCATCCTTAGCATCAAGCGTGATGAATTGTGATTCATCACCAATCATGTGTCTCGAGCATCCGCTGTCAAGATACCATTTCCTGTTTCCTTCTTGGGATGCTAGACACACCTGCAAGCAAAGGTCACGTTTCTGTCTTAGGTACCCAAGCTTTCTTGGGTCCTTTCAGGTTAGTCAGAATGGTTCCTTTTGGAACCCATATTTTCTTTGTATTTGCATATTTGTTAATAAGACATGTGTATGATTTATGTCCTATTCTTCCACATTTAAAACAAGTAATATTTGTAGACTTGTTACTTGAATAAATATCCTTCAAAAATTTTTGTTTCTTCAGGGGTTTATAACCAAGTCCAGCCTTATCATATATAGCTTTCTGATTTTCAAGGATCATATTTAGTTTGTTTGAACTTAAGGTGAACTTATCTACTATAGATTTCAGCTTGTTCATTTCATCCTTTAAGTTTTGATTTTCTTGAATCAAGGTGAATTTTTCAATTGAAAGATTTTTAGCTTGTTTCACTAAGGACTGATTTTCCAATTTCAGCTCTTTGTTTTTCTTCCCTAGTTTCTTTAATTCATCAATTGAATCATAGAATGCTTCATGCAATTCTTCAAAAGTAAATTCACTAGTGGATTCAGAAGTTACCTCATTTTCATGTGCCATCAGGCACAGATTGGCTTGTTCTGTTGAGGTTTCCTCGTCGGAGCTTGAGTCATCACTCGCACTCCAGATCGCCATCATTGCCTTCTTTTTGAACTTCTTTGGACCTTTCTTCAATTGTGGACATTCGGATCTGAAATATCCTGGCTTCTTGCACTCGTAGCATATAGGGGATTGATCTTTCTCCTTTTCTTTGCTTTGATCCCCTTTTGTGAATTTCTTTCTCATCCCCTGTTTCCTTTTTCTTAGAAACTTCTTAAATTTCCGGGTGATGAGAGCCATCTCCTCATCCTGATCTTCATCTTCAGAGTCATCCATTTCATAATTAGGTGAAGTTGTGGATTTGAGGGCAATGGTTCTTTTCTTTTTGACTTCATCCTCTTGATGTTGCTTCATGCTAAGTTCATGAGTCATCAAGGATCCAAGAAGCTCTTCTAGAGGTAGAGTGTTCAAGTCCTTTGCTTCTTGGATGGCAGTCACCTTGGCTTCCCAAGTTCTTGGCAGTGACCTGAGAATCTTCCTTACAAGTTCACTGTTAGTATAAGATTTGCCAAGACTCTTTAAACCATTGATTATATCAGTAAAATGAGTAAACATAGCAGTTATGGACTCATCATGCTCTATTTTGAACAATTCATATTTATGTACAAGCATGTTTATTTTAGACTCTTTTACTTGATTTGTTCCCTCATGGGTGACTTCTAACCTATTCCATATTTCTTTAGCAGATGCACAAGTAGAAATGCGATTAAATTCACTAGCATCTAGTACACAATAAAGAACATTCATAGCTTTGGCATTTAATTGTGCCAATTTCTTGTCAACCTCATCCCATTCTTTCTCGGGTTTGGTTGACTCCTCACCATCTATAATCTTGGTGGGTGTGTGAGGACCATTCACTATGATACTCCACATATCATAGTCGAGTGCTTGTATGAAAATCTTCATCCGAGCTTTCCAATAGGTGTAATTAGACCCATTGAAAAGTGAAGGTCGGTTTGTTGATTGCCCCTCGGCTAGAGAAGTTCCAACATGGGTTGCCATAGATCTTTGGCTCTTTGATTGTTAGATCAAAGAAGGGCTAGAGCACCGGCTCTGATACCACTTGTTGCCCAGCTATGCAACCCAAGAGGGGGGGGTGAATTGGGTTTCTAAAAATTTTAAGCCCAACTGATTACTTATGAAGAACAAAACAAAGACTTTAAATCAATATTAATTACCTAAAGCAGTATTGCAAGGATATAATAAAAAAATAAGATAAAGCGATAAAGCACACCACAAACACAAGGATTTATAGTGGTTCGGTGCTAACCTTGCACCTACATCCACTCCCCAAGATCCCACTTGGGAATTTCAATCCACTATCCTTTGTATTCAACCCGAATACAAAACGTCGAAAACTCCGACACTAGCTATCCCCAGCTAGATCACTTGTTTCCCGGGTACAAGTAAACCCAAAACACTCCGATTTCAGGTTCGGATCAACCTTTCCTTATTTTGGAAATCCTCCAAAAATAAGAACAAAAACTCACAAAGAGTAAGAGTATTTAGAGCACAGATTAATACAATAACAGCTCCTTAAATGAGCGAATATAACAATAAAAGCTTTACTCAAATGAAGAACCCCTTTTTCGGATTTTTTCAAAGTGGATGAACGCTTGAATGCTTGAGAAGAGGTTGATTGTTGATTGAAGATCTCTTGAAAGCTTTGAACGATCTCTAGATCAAGGTTGAAACAATAGGCGTGAAGAATTCTCTCCTTGAAAGATCTTGCTTTTCTCTTTCACAATCTCTCTGGTATATTGTGGATCCTCTCTCTTTTTCTTTTTGGATTTTTCGTTGATCTCAGGCTTTTTCTTGCAAATTTCGAATCCTTTCTTCTATTCTTCTCTCTTTCTCGTCTCATTTGATTTCACGTTTGATCCGCTATTTCATCTGCAATTTCTTTCACCATTTAAAGCATTTTGTAGTATTAGAAGCAAGAGAAAATAATTTAGGTAGATAAAGAGCCGTTAGAGGATTTTTAGGAAGCATAAATGGCAATTAAAATGGGTAAAAAAATAGCCGTTGCTGATATTTTCCATCGCAGGGGTCGACTCATGAGTTGACTCTTGCTTCAAGGGTCGACTCATGAGTCGACCTCTGTTGCAAAAACCAGAGAATGCGTTTCTGGAAATTCTTGGCTCAAATTAGCAGGGGTCGACTCATGAGTCGACTCATGCCTTATGGGTCGACTCATGAGTCGACTCACAGGTCGTGCCAAGCCAGAAAACTAGCGTGCCAAAGAGAATTTTTGCGTGCCAATCAGCTCACAGTGCCATGAGTTGACTCATGAGTCGACTCATGCACTTCAAACCTTCATAACTTCAAAAATATAAGTCCAAACACAATGAAATTTTCACCAATAGATTTCAAATCATTTGTTCTACCAAATGGTACTATCAAATCAGGATTTTAGTGAAATTATGATTTTGCCCTTGAAGAGCATAAGGACTTTTTCATTTTAAAATTATTTGTATCCCTTCAATCTGCTTTGTAATCATCAAAATCAATCTAGGAGCAACAATAAGTTTAGACCAAAGTTTGATAAATACTTGTTCATAGGATACTCAAAGAAAACTAAAGGGTACTATTTCTATCTAGCTGAAGAATAAAAGGTGTTCGTCAGCAATAGGGCAGTCTATTTGAGAAAGAAGTTCCTTAGAGAAAAAACTAATATCAGTAAAATTGAACTTGATGAAGTTCAAGAGGTAGAGAAACTGACACACACAGAATCGGATTTGATTAAAAAATTAAATCCAGAGCCTGTAGAGGCACCATTAAGGAGATCCGATAAAGTACTGCATTAATCAGATAGATACTGTAATTTTTTGATCCAAGATGGTGATTCTATCGAACTAGATGAGAATGATGAGGATCTGATCACCTATATGGAAGTTATGAAAAAGTCCAACTCCCAGAAGTGGCTTGAGGTAATGAAATCTGAGATGGAGTCCATGGAGATCAATAGTGTATGGACACTAGCTGATCCACCCGAAAGAATAAAATTCATAGAGTGCAAGTGAATTTTCAAAAGAAAAAGAGGAGTAGATGGAAAGGTGGAGACCTACAACGAGACATTATGGTGTTGATTATGATGAGACGTTCTTACCTGTGGCAATGCTCAAGTCCATCTGGATTATACTTGTAATAGCAGCACACTTAGGTTATAAGATCTAGCTAATGGATGTTAAAATCGCTTTCCTAAACGGAAAGCTAAAAGATGAGGTACATATGATAAAACCTAAAGGGTTCACATCCATAGACGAATCTACGATGTGCAAACTAAATAGGTCTATCTATAGACTGAAGCAGGTATGTAGGAGTTAGAATATGTATTTTGATAAGGTGATCAAAATGTATGGCTTCGTTAGGAATAGAGAAGAGCCTTGCATCTACAAATGGGCTAACGATTCTGTAATCATCTTTTTTGTACTGTATGTAGATGACATACCATTAATAGAAAATGATATCCCAGTTTTGTAAACTATAAAGCTATAGCTCTCATCATAGTTCTCCATGAAGGATTTGGGAGAAGCATCCTATATCCTAGGGATGAAGATCTATAGAGATATATCTAGAAGGTTATTTGAATTGTCCCAATCTACGTACATCGATACTATATTGAAAGGTTCAACATGAAAAATTTTAGGAAAGGCTATCTTTCTATAGGTCATAAAATTACTCTCTCCAAGAAGGCTTATCCGACAACTCCTCAAAAGAGAGAGTGTATGAGTAGGATCCCATATGCTTCGATAGTGGGATCTATCATGTATGCCATGATGTGTACGAGACTAGATGTAGCCTATTCACTAGGGATAGTGAGTAGATATCAGTCTGATCCAGGTGAAAATCATTGAAAAGTTGTGAAGACAATCCTCAAGTATTTGAGAAATTTTGAGGACCAATAGCTTATTAATGGAGACACTGATTTGAAACTTATAGGATACACTAATTTTAGTTTTCAGTCAGACTATGATGACAACAGAAATATGTCGGACTACATATTTACCTTAAATGGAGGAGGAATTTGCTGGAAGAGTTTCAAGTAACATACTGTGATCGATTTTGTATGCAAAGTAGAATACATTACTACATCTAATGCTGCAAATAAAATGATGTGGTTGCAGAAGTTCATCATCGAGCTTAGAATTGCATCCTTTGTTGATGACCCTATTCTGCTGTATTATGATAGCACTAGAGCTATAGCTCAAGCAAAAGAACCAAAATCACACCAGTGTACCAAGTATATTTTACATCGCAATCATCTTGTATGAGAGATCATGGATCAAGATGATATCGAGCTTCAGAAGATCGACAGAAAGGAGAACATAATTGATCCCTTCACTAAAGCTCTCAGGATCAAAGAGTTCGATGATCATAAGTGAAAGATGGGTATATGATACTACCTCGATTGGCTTTAGTTCAAGTAGGAGCTGTTAGAAAATATGTCCTAAAGCTAATCATATAGACGATTGTGCTCATTTTGTAATATATATATGAATTATTAATTAATGAATAAAAATTATTTTGGTATCATTCATCACAAAGTTACATCTTCCTTGCTCAAACTCTTGTGTTGTGATAAAGTCCTTAGAACTATAAAGTAATCGATAAAAGAAGATTTATCATATAATTCTTAAATATGTTCACGATCAAATAATACATCATTAAAGGATGATGATGTTTATCGAGTGGAGGTCGTTGTGTATCATATAAGTTGGTTGTCCTCTTAACCAAAGAGTGTGGAGATACTGGTATTGCATACAGATGAGATGTAGGAGTACATCATCACTGAACAAGTGACTCACCTACTGAGTGCTCTGCTATCAAGAGCAGCTCATGAAGCATATGGATATAAGTGTCCCTCAGACCTGAGATCATCTAGTGACTTGTAAGTAACTCACTGTGCTTTGGTGTCGGACTAAGATGAAAGGCTACTTGGTACAGTCAAGTACTTGCGAAGTTTGAGCATGGATTAAGATGAAATTGATCCCTCTAGATTATAGGAGTTGATGTATCATTGTATTTCAATTTAGTAAAATCTTACTCAGAATAATTCATATGATGAATTTGAAAGATTGGAATACAATGTGGATGATCCTTCAGGGTTGATAATTTAATCCTAGACTGTCCTAGAGCATTCAAAGTCAAAAGAATAAATTATGCGGTAACCATATGCATAGGTTCTTGAATATTATCTTATAAATATTTGATCTATCCAGATGTCGGAAACAATTGCTAGATGATATTTTGATTAGTGCAAAAAATGATTCCTGTGCTACTGGCTTAGTGTTCGAATCTATGGAGTCACACACAAAGTCAAACGACGTAGAAAAGAATTAACCTAAGTCTATATATTCAATTTTGAAGTACATGACTTGATTAAATAAATATATTAATTTGATTGAAAATTAAATTATAGATCATATGAGATTAAACAGTTGACTATATCTATCTAGCACTAGACATGAGGTTCAGGTTCAATTCTAGAGATAAACAAGATTTGATCTTTGATCCAAAGAGTCTATGAGAGATTAAATTAAAATACTAATTAATTTTATATTAGATCTAATTTAATTAGACTTAATTGGGTTCATAAATCCAAGTGAGACTTGACCCTAAATCCTAAACAGTTTGGGATTGACAGTCTATTTGAAATTGATTCGAATCAGATTCGAATTGGATTCAGATTGATCTATATTTGAATTAAATTCTTAAAGTCTACTTTTATTAAGACTCTCTCTCCTCATGGCCAACAAGAGGTGGTGGGGTGCTGCATGGTGCCGCCCCACTCTTGGGTGTAGCATGGGTGCATGAGGGCACCTAGTTAGGCGCCAATCCTTTCTCCTTTAAGACTCCTTCTTTGATAAGTTATAGATTAATTCAAAGCCTATTTGAATTAAAAATTATTAAAAATTATTTATAAATAGGAAGGACCTCTAACTATCATAGCATAATAATTAGATTGTGTGCTAAGGTGAGAAAAAGAGAGACAAGAGACGTGAAGGAGGAGTGGGTGTCACCCTTGGTGTGTTCCCTTTTGGGTGTCCCATCTTCTCCAAGGCATGGAGGCATATTGGGCATCCCCTCTTGCTAGTGTGAGGCATCACATCAAAGATTCTCTCTCCTCTCTTGTTGTCTTGTGAAGGTACTTCAATCCGAGGCTTCATCCTATTTTCCTATGAAGTTTGGCATATGCGCGAAGTAGAGAATTTGTGGATTTAGACCAAATGTGAGGCTTAGGATTCAGAATCTTTAGACATTTGATCCCTATTCTGCTGCATATCAGGTAAAGATCTAATCTTTATTAAGTTATTATAGAAAATTTTTAGATACACTTTGGCTATTCACCTCATTCAGTCAAAAAAATAAGTTTCTTTTCCTTCATATGGCTCAACATGCCTCTTCACATCAAGCATATGGCTCGGTATGCCTCCAAATTTATGTTCCAAATATGAATCTGAGGCATCCATGATACCACCATAACACTATACCCTTACTCCTGAGTCTGAGAATCAGACGAAAGGAGTACTGCTGAATGATGCCTCAAGCCTAAGGATGTCCATCCACGCATCCTATTAAGGCATCTGTTCCTCATTTAATGCAGGCAGTAGAAGTAGCTAAAGAAAAGCTTGAATTTTGAGCTGATTTAAGGCATTTTGAGCTTAGGCCGATTTAAGACCTTACAAGTGGCATGTTCACTCTACTCTTCATATGAGGGTATCTTATGCTACTCTTCATATAAGCATCTTGTGCTCTACTCTTCTTCGTGCGAGAGGCATTGTTGCTCTACTCATTTTTAGCCAATCAAAGGCTGAATCGGATGAAGATCGATGGGCTGGCTCGGATAGAGATCGACGGACTGCAGAGGTCCCGTAGGTTGTCCTCTACAAGAAGGCTCGGATGAAGATCGACGAGCTACCCCAGATAGAGATCAATGGGCTGTGGAGGTCCTGTAGGTTGTCCTTCATAAGAGTATGGCTCAGAGAAAAACCTGATGAGTTGGTCCGGATAGAGATCTATGGGCCATGAAGGTCCTATAGATTGTCCTCCGTAAGAGTACGGCTCGAAGAAAAACTAGATGAGCTGGTCTGAATAGAGATCGACGGGCTGGAGGATCCAGAGATAACTCGACGAGCTATGGAGGTCCTATAGGTTATCCTCCGCAAGAATATGGTTCGAAGTAAAACTCAATGAGCTGGTCTGGATAGAGATCGACAGGCTGTGGAGGTCTCGTAGGTTGTCCTCCACAGGAGTATGGCTCGAAAAAAAACTCGATGAGTTGGTTTAGATAGAGATCGACGAGCTGGAGGATCCAAAGATAACTCGATGGACTATGCAGGTTTCGTAGGTTATCCTCCACAGGAGTACGGATTGGAGGAAAACTCGACGAGCTGGCCCAGATAGAGATCGATGGACTGTGAAGGTCCTTTAGGTTATCCTCCATAAAAGTATGGCTTGGAGGGAAACTTGATGAGTTGGTCTGGATAGAGATTGACGGGCTGGAAGACCCAGAGATAACTCGATGGGTTGTGAAGGTCTGATAGGTTATCCTCCATAGGAGTATGGCTTGAAGGAAAACTCGACGAGCTGATCCAGATAGAGACCAACTAGCTGCGAAGGTCCCATAGATTATCCTCCATAGGAGTACAGCTTGGAAAAAAACTCGATGAGTTGGTCCGGATAGAGATCGACAGGCTGGAGGATTCAGAGATAACTCAACGGGTTGCGGAGATCTTGTAGGTTGTTTTTTGTAGGAGTACAGCTCGGAGAGAAACTCAATGAGCTGGTCTAGATAGAGATCGATGGGCTGGAGGATCCGAAGATTACTTGATGGGCTGCGGAGGTCCCCTAAGTTATCCTCCACAGGAGTACGGCTCAAAAAAAAACTCGATGAGTTGGCCCGGACAGAGATCGATGGACTGCAAAGGTCCCATAGGTTGTCCTTCATAGGAGTATGGCTCAAAAAAAAACTCGACAAGCTGGCCCAGATAGAGATCGATAGGTTGTGGAGGTCCCATAGATTGTCTTTTATAGGAGTACGGCTTGGAGAAAAACTCGATGAGCTGGTTTGGATAGAAATCGATGGGCTGCAAAGGTCCCATAGATTATCCTCTACCGGAGTATGGCTCAGAGAAAAACTCGATGAGCTGGTCTGGATAGAGATCAATGTGCTGAAGGATCTGAAAATAACTCGACAGGCTGCAAGGGTCCTATAGATTATCCTCTGCAGGAGTACGGCTCGAAGAAAAACTCGATGAGCTAGTCCAGATAGAGATCGATGGGCTGCGAAAGTTTCATAGATTGTCCTCCATAGGAGTATAGCTCAGAGAAAAACTCGACAAGCTGATCCGAATAGAGATCAATGGGCTACGAAGGTCCCTTAGGTTGTCCTTCACAGGAGTACGGCTCAGAGGGATACTTGACGAGCTAGTCCAGATAGAGATCGACAGGCTAGAGGACCCAGAGATAACTTGACAGACTGTGGAGGTCCTGTAGGTTATCCTCCATAGGAGTACGGTTCAGAAAAAAACTTGATGAGTTGGCCTGGATAGAGATCAATGGGCTCCATTTGAGATTTGCAGTTGAACCTACACACAAAAGATGAGAGGACTCGCCAGGCCGACTTAAGCTGGAACTTTTGATTTTTTAATTAAAATAATAGATAATTAGACTGATATTATCCTATTTTGCTTAGGTTGGTCTTTTGGTGATGTTGACCCTTTGAGGCTAGTTTTTTGGAGGTCTTATCTTAGACCTCACCTCATAATCATGGTCTTGGTTCAATCTTCACTCCAGCTTAAGTGCTTGAAGACCTATTATTCAAAAAGAACAATGTAGGATAGTAAATAAGGTCTAAAAATTTTTTACCATGAGAGTTGTGAACTCTGTTTGGAAGCTTTTGGGCTTGCTTGACTTCTTCTATTATTTGTCTTAATTTGAACTAGAGTTTTGCCTCAGTTTGGACTTATTTTTTGCTTCGGATTAGCCTGATTTTGAACTCTGGTTGGCCTTATTCTGGGCTCGAGTTGGTCTTGATTTTCTCTTCTGCTCAGATTTGATTTCTCCTCAGATCTACATGATCTCACCTTGGATCTGCAAATTTTACCTTAGATCTTAGATGAGCCTTTATTTGGCCTCGACTCAGTTTTCTTTTGAAAAACAGCTCCCTTATACCAACCTAGAAGATAGCAGTAGATTGCAATAGAAGCGTGGAGTGATGGGACAAGAATTATTGTGCACCAAGTTCCACTGGAGAGGCTTCAAGCCCTCCTCTTCCCTTCCTTTTTCATTTTCTTTTTTGGCTTGGACATGATCTTTGGCATGGTCCTATAGTCCTACTAGCAAGAAAGGAAACAAAATATTGGATGAAATCTCAAAAACCTCTTACCAGGAAGATCCTGAGTTATGGGAACTTTCAACAATCTCCTCTTTTGCTGGATTCTGGATATTACGATATCCTTTCTTATTTGGAGCCGCGGTCTCTTTTCTTGTTTGGATCCCTCTGAAAATTTAATTTTTGAATTTAAAAATTGAGAAATTTTCATGGTCTCACTTTTATTTGAGCGTCATGATCTCTTTCCCTATTTGAGCCTGCTTAAAAATTTTAAAAATATAGATAACAATAATTTGAGGATCGAGAAATTTTTGTATCTCTTTCCTCAATTTATTGATTTCTCCATCTTTGTTGCAAGTAGGTGGTGGGCACTGTGCCACAGAGGTCGGGGTTGGCATGGGTGCAGGAGCAAGATGCGTCTCCCACTACATGTCATTGTTCCACTGCATCATTTGAATCATAGTGGTTCAGATATATTCTCGCTGGATCGACACATTGAACTGATTCGCACTTATCTCCGTAGCTGGCAGAGATGATGGTGCTGGTGGTGATGGTGACATGGGGGCCTCGCTATGGGCACAGGCTCCCTCATTTCTGAAAGAGGCATCATTGGAATGTCGTGAAAAAACTTTGCATGGCACCATCGCATGCTCGCTTGACTCCTTGAAAAATGAGCTTGAGCCCTCCTTCATATGGAGGGGTCGGTTGTTGTGATGTCGATGCATGATTTTCTTCGGCATCGATTTGAGAGGTGGTAGATCACTCCGATTGTCTGGTGGTAGTTTTTTTGGTGGCATGATGCAAAAGTATACTCTTCCTCTATTTGTTGCTGCTCGATTTGGTCAAGGTCAGAGAGAAAGTGGCTGAGCCTCATGCAGGGATGCTGGCGCTAGAGTGACCTACAAAACAAGTCCAAAATATAAATTTTTGCTCTGACGAGGATCCTCCAATGCTCAAGTCAGATTTAGAAAGTAATAGGAACAGCAACGAGTTCTCTGAGAGAGATTGATTGACTTATCCTGATCCTTGGGACTTTGGTTGCTTATATGAAAGACTGTCGAACAGCTGGTCGAACAGCTGGTCAAACAGCTATATGATCATGCGATCTCAAGATTGCAAAACCATTGCACATGCCATTGTGGGTGAGATAATCCAGCCCTTAATCACTCTCGTGGAGTGAGGAGGCTATTACTGGTAATATATTGAGTGGAAGATTTAAATATCCTCATTGAATATCCTCGAAGGAAGATCATGCCTGACCTTTTGGTCTTCTTGAGTTGGGTGAGTGGTGTCACCTCATGGTACATGAGGGTCCCATCTATTAATTGCATAGGCTGTCAATCAGAAACTGAGAGTGTGAAGAGATTTTAGCATTCATATGCTCCCATATGGGGGTATTTATTGTTTTTGGCCTTTTCTATATGGTGTGAATGGTTGTCGTGGCATGAAGATGGCTAAGTATAGAATACCTCAGCTTGGTATGGAAATGACCAAATATACCTCAGCTCAACATAAATAAGGCTCAGAATAGCTCTTATCAGCATAGATAGCTTTTCTCAGCACATAGTTCAAGATAGCTCAGCTCAGTACATAGCTAAGGATAGTTCAGCTTATATCAGGATAGCTAATATCAGGACAAATAGCTCTTCTCAGTACATAGCTCAAGATAGCTCAGCTCATATCAGGATAGATAGCTCTTCTCAGCACATAGCTCAGCTCATCAGGATAGCTCATATCAGCATAGATATAGCTCTTCACAGCAAGCATATGGCTCGGCATGCCTCTTCGCAACAAGTATATGGCTTGACATGCCTCCAAATCTACATCTCGGATATGAATTCGAGGCATCCATGATCCCATCATAACAAATCTCAAAATTCATTCTTCATAGTCCCATATTGAATATTTAAATATAAATATATCTATATTTATTAATGTCCAATAATTCAAAGTCTAGTTGGCCTTTGGAGATGATGGGCTGCTGTCCATGCGCTAGCTTGCTCAGCTTTGGCATGGCTGGCATGTTTAAGCACACGTCCCAACTAAGATTAATTCGTGTTCAACAATGTACTCGTAATGCCAGGCCTTGTGTTTAAGAGAGCCTACTGTAGCTTTTCAATTTTTTCTATTTAATTTTTTACTCTCTTATCCACTCACCCTCTCTTTCAATTTTTTTCCAAATTTTTCTTTCTCTTCTTCCTGGGATATTAAAAGGTTCACTAGCTTAGACCTCAACATGATCATGCTCGCAAAAAAAGTCTTTGGGCTGAGCCAATCCTTTTATTGTGATGTAATAAAAGTCTTGGGACTAGAGCTATCAAGATGGGCCGGCCCGCCCTGATTTGCCCCGATCCACCTTGACCCACCTCTAAACGGTCTGGGTATGCTGGCCCGTTTAACTGACAAGTTGGAAAAATCCCAATCCGACCTGACCCGCCATGGGCCGTGGGTTAAATGGACCAACCTATCAAAATTCAAAAAAAGAAAAATCTGTAAACAATAATATAAACTGAATTTCATATTTAATTTGAGCTCAAATCAACCTATTAAAGTCTCACATCTCAATTCTTAGAGTCATAAAATGAAATTGTCAAACTTAAACTAAATACTTAATATAACCCAAACTTAAAAGACTTTAAGTTTTAATTTTCAAACTAATTTAGAGGTAAATCAAAGTCCCAAAAAATTAACCTCCATATCATTATTGTGGTCCTTATCATTCAATTCTTCATCTTCTTCATCAATTATCTCTTCAATAACATTAGAACCCTCTTTTAAAATTATATGTATAAATAAAAAGAGATGGGTCAGCCCGTCCTGACCCACCCCGATCCATCGACTCAAATAGGGCAGGTCATTTGACCCATTTTTAAACGGGTTGCTAAAATATAAACCTAACCCATCCCATTTACATGGCGGGATGGGCCAATCCGATGGGCCCAACTCAAATTGACAGCTCTACTTGGGGCTGAGCCAATCTTTTTATTGTGATGGCCTCATCCATTGGACCAGCCCATCACTAAATCAGCCCAAAACCCCAACAAAAAAAAGAAAAGAAAAAAAAAAGAGGACTCTCTCTCTCATGTCTCTCTCTCCTCTCTAGAATTTCTCTCTCTATCCTCTCTCTTTCTCTCTCTATCTGATCCACAGATCCTAGTATGAACTTGAGATGATCTTTTCAAGAAGATTCAGAATCACTTCGATATCAATACAATATATTGGATCCCGATCTGGCCCTTGTCAGAAATTCATAAAATCTAGTCATTATTAAGCCATATTGAGTCATCTTGGCATGATCCTTGATGATCTTGATCATGATTTTCTCTTTTGAGAGATATGAAGAGACTCTCTCCACTTTCTCTCTAAGAAGATCTATAAACCCTATTATCAAGTTCCATCTCCTTGTCTTATGGATTCGTATTGACCCTTGGCTAGGAGGTCTTGAACTACCCCAAGGCCTTGGAAGCCTATTGAACTGACCACCCAATTAATCAATGGTTTTCTCTTTATTTTATTTAATTTTATTAAATTCATCTAACAAAAAATTAATTATTTTTTAATATTTTAAATAAGATTAGCTAATTCTTCTAACGAAGTCTGCAGATCTAGGATGAATGAGGTAAGTAAATCTTACGCTTCTTATTTATTTTAAAATTATCATATTTTTTATACAAATAATCTATTATTGATAAAATCATATTTTTCATAAAATAAAGATTATCATATGAGATATGAAAAAAATATGTTTTATTGTGACTAGTGATTCCATAAATATGTTTTATGAAAATGGCATATTTACAAAGCATGAATTTATTTCTTTCCTATCTACGTGTGTATATCAAAAAAAAGATATAAATATTTCAATGGCACTTAGATAGCTATATAGGAATCTCTATAATTTGAAAAATCGACTCCTGGAGCTAGCATCCATAAGAACACAAGTCCTGTCAGCAGATGTAAAGTTATATGAAATAAGAGCTTTGTTGATTAAGAACACACCTTAGCACGAATATAAAGAGACCATAGCACAAATATCTATGAGCAAAATTTTGAAACATGACATGAACACATGATAAAAATAATTTATGAATCATATTTTATGAAATATTAATAATTTATGCATGCATTATTATTTTTGTAACTCATTTTATTATATGATTTATGAAATGCTCAATTTTGTTGTAATATTTATTATTTTTTAAATATTATATTATCATAAAAAAATTATACCTGCTCCAGTAAGAAAATATAGATTTTACTTATTGAGCTGGTATAGCTCATTTCTCTTTATTTTTTATTTTATAGAAGAATAAGGTTGGGAATGGTAGAGGATCTAGGCTTGGAGGTCTACATAGCAAGCTTTGAAATTTTTTAGTCGAACTTAGTTTATTGGATTATTATGGACTTGTAGTCAATTATTTATGAACTTTGAGATATGGATTTTGTATTTCATTTTGGATTTGGATACTCTAGATCAATCTTGAATTATTTGCTTGATGAATGATGAAATTAAATCTTTTATTATATTTTATTTATGATGGATTATAGTTGATTATGATCAATTGGCTTCATGTTATTATAAGCTGCATCCCTCAATAGCATGATGATATTATGTTTTGGATTTGAGGCATGATATTTGATAGTATCAGAGCAATAGGTTTGATCATGGATAACACTTAAACTTTGATTTATGGTTTGTAGGATTAGACATGAGATGAGTATAGAAAAATTGGCTTAGATTAAAGTTGTACGGCAAAAGTATAATGGAGTATTAGATAAAGACTAAGTATCTCCATTTATTTAGATAATGAAGGTATGGTAAGTTTCAAGGATGAAACTCTTATGAGAGAGATAAATATGATGGTCTAGTCTATTAGCCCTATCAAAAAAAAAAAGAGAGAGAAATATTCTCTCTCTTATGTCTCTCTCTTCTCTAGGATTTCTCTCTCTATCCTCTCTCTTTCTCTTTCTATCTGATCCATAAACTTTAGTATGAACTTGAGATGATCTTTTCAAGAAGATTTAAAATCACTTCGATATCCATACAATATGTCAGATCCTAATCTGATCTTTGCCAGATATCCATAGAATCTGATCACTGTTAGCCCCAGTTGAGTCATCCTAGCATAACCTCTAATGATCTTGAATATAGCTTTTTCTTTTAAGGGATATGAAGACTTCCTCTCTACTTTCTCTCCAAGAAGTTCTATGAAGCCTGGTATCAAGAACCATCTCCTTGTCTTATGGATTCATGTTGACCCTTGGATATGAGGCCCTTAACTATCCCACTGCCTTGGTACTCTATTGGATTGACCACTCAATCAATGATCTCCTCTTCATATTATTCAATTTCATTAGATTCATTGAATAAAAAATTAATTATATATTTAATATTTTAAATAAGATTAACTAATTCTCCTAATAAAATCTGAAGATCTAAGACAAATGAGGTAAGTGGATCTTATGCTCCTTATTTAATTTTAATTTGTCATGATTTTTATGCAAGTGATTTGCTGTTGATACAATCATATTTTTCAGAAAATAAAGATCAGTATATAAGATAAAAAAAATATTTTATTATGACAAGTGATTTCATAGATATATTTTATGAAAATGATAGATTTATGAAATATAAATTTTATTATTTTTTCATATATATATATATTAAAAAAGATATAAAGATTTTAAAAACTCTCGAATAATTATATATGAATCCTTAGAATTGAAAAAATTGACATCTGAAGCTAGCATCCATAAGAACACAAGCCTTACCAGTGGGTTTAAAGTTGGTATATAAAATAAGAATTTTATCGATTAAGCACATGGGCTTTATCATGGATATAAAGTAGCTATAGCATGAATATCTGTGAGCAAAATTTTGAGATATGACATAAACATATGACAAAAATATCTTATGAATCATGTTTATGAAATGTTTATGATTTATACATACATGATTATCTTTATAACTCATTTTATTATATCCTCTATAAAATACTTAATTTTTATAATATCTATTATTTTTTAAATGTTACATTATTATAAAAAACTTCATGCTTGATTCGGTAAGTAGCATAGGTTTTATTATTGAGCTAATATAAATTATATCTCTTTATTTTTTTTTATTTTACAGAGGAATAAGGTTCAAAATAATGGAGGATCCAGACTTGGGCATCTATATAGCAAGTTTAGAAATTTTATAGTCAAAGTTAGTTTATTGAATTATTACGAACTTGTAGTCAACTATTTATAAATTTTAAGATATGGATTTGGTATTTAATTTTGGATTTAGATGCTCCAAACTAATCTTAATTTATTTGCTTGATAAATAATGAAATTAAATTTTTTATTATATTTTATTTATGATAGATTTTAACTGATTATGATCGATTGGCTTCATATTATTATTGGTTGTATCTCTTGATAGCATGACTATATTATATCTCGGATTTGGGGTATGACAATTATATGTCAAGGATAATTTTGTTATAGATCCATACAAAAAGGCAAAATTTATTCTTAAAGCACTATTTCTACGTGCCTTATTCCATAGATGTCCTAAAATTCTTTTTTCTTATTTGATTTTGAAATCTTTTATATATTTACTTATTTAACTATTGTTAATTTTTAGAAAAATAGTATCCAATAAATGCTTCTGTCACAATTATGCAAGGCTCCAACTTCAAAGATTTTGTTACACCATTCACACTCAAGAATACATCATAACCAACAGATTGAGGAGATCCGGAGTAGTCTTAGAGAGGGGAAAAACCTTGTGGATGGAGGGTATATTTTCGATAAAGAAATCCACAATGTAGAAACCATTAGATTTTAATTTTTATTATTTAAAAAATAATTTATAATATAATAGCAATTCTTAGAAAAAATGGTGTTCAAAATAATAGTATGATAACCTAGCCCATTTGAGATTTAGACTTGGTCCATCGGACCTGCCTGGCCTTATAGCTAAGCAATAATCCTGAAGTCACCTTTTCCCAATTCAAACAAGTTAGAGGCCCTCTTCATTGCTAAGATGGAGATGGGAGTCCATCTCCTACTCCAACTCTAACTTCGACAAATTTCACTAGCTATAAACTCCCATCTCATCATAGGACACTACATCCAAGCCCTCTTTTCTCTCATTCTCTTCTTTTCATTTATTTCTTGTTTGTTTGGGATTTTTGCTACAATTTGTTGTGCCATATTATTGGGATTGCCACTACCATAGTGTTGGAGCCAGGTGCTAGGGTCTTTGAACTCATCTAACTTTTCCCTTCATCTAACAACCCTCTTCGACTAGGATAGGACCAGCAAAATATGATCCGACTCGTTAATTCAATCTCGTATTCGATCCGCCATAAACAGGTTTGAGTTTAAGCTAAACGGATTTAGATCATAAACAGATCAATCCATTTAATCCATTTAATATTTGAATAGAATTTGAATTTTAGGTATCTGACCTGTTTTACCCATTTAGTATTCAGATCGGATTAAGTCTGATAATCTTTTTAACCCATTTAATCCATTTAATCTATTTAAAATATGTTTAACCTATTTCTAACCCATTTAACCCAACTTGTTTAATCTATTTAATCCATTTAAGACCTGTTTAACCTATTTAAAATCTACTTAACTTATTTCTGATCCATTTAGATTGACTTATTTAATTTATTTTATCTATTTAACCTATTTAATCCATTTAACCTAATTTGACCTATTTAATAAATAAGTTAAACAGGTCCGGTTATCTATCTAATAAATAGGTTGGATTCAGGTTTGAATTTTTGATTTGTTTAATAAATAGGTCAGATTTGGATTGATAATTTTTTGATCCAATTCATATTGATCCAATCCATATATGACCCGACCCAACCTAATTGCCACCCCTAACTAGGATCTCATTATAAGATCATCGGATTACAAAAGTAACCCTTCCTCCATTCTGATTTTATTTTCTTTCTTTTTTCTTTTTTTTGGCCATCTTCATTGCTGACTGCGAGCTAGGGGACCTCCAATTGTGTTGTCATGACCACAACCACCACTGATTGGGGGGCTCTCCTATTCTAAGAAAAAATCAGAGCATGAATCCCCTGTTTAGTGTAGAAACCAAGGGAAGAAGAGAGAGAAGAAAAAAAGAAAGGAAAGGAAGAAGGAAAAAAGTAAAGGGAGAAAGAGGGAGTTTTGTTTCTCTCTCTTCCCTTCTTCTCTCTTTTCTTCCTCTCCCCCCACTTTCTTTCTAGTTTCTCTCTCTACATAGTTGTTCTCTATACTAGAATTTTTTGAATTTTAGAGAAGGCCTTCTTTTAATAATTTTGAATGATGCTGGTAAGGAGGGGTTTCGACCTATGATTGTCAAGCGGCATATTGATCCCACCTTGGCTCTTGTTGGTTACTCTCAATCTCTATTGAACCATCTATATTATGATCTACCTAGGATTATATGAAATCACCATGATTGGACCAACCAAGATGTCAAGCACTTCCTCTTTGCTAGACCTATGAGGGTGTCAAAACTTAGTATTTTTATTCTTAAAAAAATCATGATTAAATTTTGATAAAAATATAATTAGATATTAGATTTTGAAGAAAAATCTTAGGATTAATTGGATTTGTCTACTCGTTGTTCATCCAAGATTAGCAATTATCTATCTTTTCTAGATATTTTATTAAAATAATTTTAGTTTTGATACTAGCTAAATTATTCATCAATTTAAATGCAGTTTATGAGTTTTATGAAATTATGTTTTTAAACGAAAAGTAAGCATGTAAATTTGAGGTAATATTATTTTTGAAATATTGGTCGTTGGTGCAGAATTCCGCCGACACCGGAGAAGCTGGAGTTGAGGAGATCACGGCCGCCGTCGGGACCTGTAAGGAAAGTCTAAACCGGAGTTGGGGGTGCTGTGACAAGACCCTCTGATGCTCAAGTCAGTACTCTGCCTCAACAGAAATGGAGCACTCGAATGAGATTTTAGCAAAGTTTCGAGATAGAGTCTAGAGCTTAGAGAAAAATGTATCTGAGGGTCTCTTTTATAGACGGAAGAGCATAACTGATTTGACAGCAACATCTGTAACTGCCTGGTAGTAGGCCGTTCAGGGCCATGTGGAGTTTGTTACAGAGAGTAGTGGCGTCAGTGGGCCGTTCAGGGCCACGTGGAGTTTGTTATGGAGAATGGAGTGGTGTCCGTTGTCGCGACTTGTCAGAGAGTTCGGACTGGATGGCTGAAGTTCGGATGGGATGTCTGAGGGAGCGGACTGGCTCTCTGTCTCAGCAATCTAAGAGAGGCTCGGATGTTTTCGAGGTTACTAACGAGTCCACTGTTGTCGGATGCCTTGGGCGCTAATGCTGCAGGCGGAAGTCATCTGTTGTAGAAGCTCAGAGAGAGACTGTTGCTCCTAAATTGATTTTGATGATTACAAAGCAGATTGAAGGGATACAAATATTTTTATTTGAAAAAGTCTTTATGCTCTTCAGGGGTAAAATCGTAATTTTACTAAAATTCTGATTTGATAGTATCATTTGGTAGAACAAATGATTTGTAATCTATTGGTGAAAATTTCATTATTTTTGGTCTTATATTTTTGAAGTTATGAATGTTTGAAGTGCATGAGTCGACTCATGAGTCAACTCATGGCACAATGAGCTGCTTGGCACGCTAAAATTTCCCTTGGCACGCTGGTTTTTTGGCTTGGCACGACCTGTGAGTCGACTCATGAGTCGACCCATAAGGCATGAGTCGACTCATGAGTCGACTTCTGCTGTTTTGGGCCAAAATATCCAGAAACCCAAATCTCTGATCTTTGCAACAGAGGTCGACTCATGAGTCGACCCCTGAAGCATGAGTCGACTCATGAGTCGACCCCTGCGACGGGAATTATCCGCAATGGCTAGTTTTTTGCCCGTTTTAGTTGCCTTTAATGCTCACGTTAAATGCTCTAACGGCTCTTTTTCTGCCTAAAATATTTTTTTTTATTTCTAAAAGCTATAAAAGGTTTCAAAAGGTGAAAAACAAAAAGGGGATCTACAATATACACGAGAGATACAAGAGATTTTGAAAGAAAAAAAGCAAGAGCGTTCTAGAGGGCATTCAAGAGCATTCAAAGAGAGGGTTTCACAAGCCAACTTTTCAACCTTGATCAAGAGCTCTTTCAAAGCCTTCAAGAAGTCTTCAATCAAAGCTCACCTTCTCCTCAAGCGTTCATTCAACTCTTCATCCACCTTGAGGAAATCCAAAAGGGGCTTCTTCATTTGAGTAAAGTGCATTTAATGTTATATTCGCTCATTTAAGGAGCTATTCTTGTACTTATTTGTGCTCTAAACTGTCTTACTCTTTGTGAGTAATTGTTCTTATTTTTGGAGGGTTTCCAAAATAAGGGAAGGTTGATCCGAACCTGAAATCGGAGTGTTTTGGGTTGTTTGTACCCGAGAAACAAGTGGACTAGCTTGGGATAGCTAGTGTCGGAGGTTCTGAAGTTTGTATTCGGGTTGAATACAAGTATAGTGGATTGGAATTCCCAAGTAGGAGCTTGGGGAGTGGATGTAGGTGCAAGGTTGGCACCGAACCATTATAAATCTTTGTGTTTGTGGTGTGCTTTATTGTTTCTCTTTATTTCTTTATTATATCCTTGCATTCTTGCTTTAGGTAATTAATCTTGAATTAAAGTCTTTCTCCTCATTCATCAAGCTTTTAACAAATACTTTTCATAAGTAATTAGTTAAGCTTAAATTTTTGAAAAACCCAATTCACCCCTCCCTCTTGGGTTGCATAGCTGGGCAACAAGTGGTATCAGAGCCCGGTGCTCTAGCCCTTCTTTGATCTAACAATCAAAGAGCCAAAGATCTATGGCAACCCATGTCGGCACTTCTCTAGCCGAGGGGCAATCTACCAACCGACCTCCACTTTTCAATGGGTCTAATTACACCTACTGGAAAGCTCGGATGAAGATATTCATACAAGCACTCGACTATGATATGTAGAGTATCATAGTGAACGGTCCTCACACACTCACCAAGATTATAGATGGTGAGGAGTCAACCAAACCCGAGAAAGAATGGGATGAGGTTGATAAGAAATTGGCATAATTAAATGCTAAAGCTATGAATGTTCTTTATTGTGCACTTGATGCAAATGAATTTAATCGTATTTCTACTTGTGCATCTGCTAAAGAAATATAGGATAGGTTAGAAGTAACCCATGAGGGAACAAATCAAGTAAAAGAGTCTAAAATAAACATGCTTGTGCATAAATATGAATTGTTTAAAATGGAGCATGATGAGTCCATAACTGCTATGTTTACTCGTTTTACTGATATAATTAATGGTTTGAAGAGTCTTGGCAAATCTTATACTAACAGTGAGCTTGTAAGGAAGATTCTCAGGTCATTGCCAAGAACTTGGGAAGCCAAGGTGACTGCCGTCCAAGAAGCAAAGGACTTGAACACTCTACCTCTAGAAGAGCTTCTTGGATCCTTGATGACTCATGAACTTAGCATGAAGCAACATCAAGAGGATGAAGTCAAAAAGAAAAGAACCATTGCCCTCAAATCCACAGCTTCGCCTGATGATGAAACGGATGACACTGAAGATGAAGAACAGGATGAAGAGATGGCACTCATCACCCGGAGATTTAAGAAGTTTCTAAGAAAAAAGAAACAGGAAATGAGAAAGAAGTCATTCACAAAAGGGGAACAAAGCAAAGAGAAAGAGAAAGATCAACCCCTTATATGCTACGAGTGCAAGAAGCCGGGACATTTCAAATCCGAATGTCCACAACTGAAGAAAGGTCTCAAAAAGTTCAAAAAGAAAGCATGATGGCGACTTGGAGTGCGAGTGATGACTCAAGCTCCGATGAGGAAACCTCAACAGAACAAGCCAACCTGTGCCTTATGGCACACGAAAATGAGGTAACTTCTGAATCCCCTAGTGAATTTACTTTTGAAGAATTGCATGAAGCATTCTATGATTTAATTGATGAATTAAAGAAACTAGGGATGAAAAACAAAGAACTGAAATTGAAAAATCAGTCCTTAGTGAAACAAGCTGAAAATCTTTCAATTGAAAAATCCACCTTGATTCAAGAAAATCAAAGCTTAAAGAATGAAATTAACAAGCTGAAACCTATAGTAGATAAGTTCACCTTAAGTTCAAACAAACTAAATATGATTCTTGATAATCAAAAAGCTGTATATGATAAGGCTGGACTTGGCTATAACCCCTTGAAGAAACAAAAATTTCTGAAGAATATTTATGTAAATTATTCAAGTAACAAGTCTACAAATATTACTTGTTTCAAATATGGTAGAATAGGACATAAATCATACACATGCCTTATTAACAAATCTGCAAACACAACTATAAAGAAAATATGGGTTCCAAAAGGAACCATTTTGACTAACCTAAAAGGACCCAAGAAAGCTTGGGTACCTAAGACTTGACTTTTGCTTGCAGGTGTGTCTAGCATCCCAAGGAGGAAACAGGAAATGGTATCTTGACAGTGGATGCTCGAGACACATGACTGGTGATGAATCACAATTCATCACGCTTGATGCTAAGGATGGAGGGATGGTCACCTTTGGAGATAATGACAAAGGAAAGATCATCGTGATAGGTAACATTGGTATCACTCCCTCCAAATACATTAAAAATATTTTGTTAGTTAAAGGTTTAAAGCATAACTTACTTAGCATTAGTCAATTTTGTGATAAAGAGTATAAAGTTGTCTTTGAATCATCTGTTTGCATTGTGACTAGTCCTATTAACGATGGTATTAAATTTATAGGACATAGGCATGGCAATGTTTATATGGTAGATTTGAATGATTTAGCCAAATTAGACATGCAATGCCTAGTATCCTTGAATGCTAAAGTTAATGAGACTAGTTGGCTGTGGCATCATAGACTTGCACATATTAGCATGCATTCTCTTTCAAAATTAATTAAGAAAGAATTAGTTCTTGGTTTGCCAAAACTGAATTTTGAAAAGGATAGAATTTGTGATGCATGCCAATTAGGTAAACAAACTAGAGTTTCATTTAAATCCAAAAATATTGTTTCAACTTCTAGACCTTTAGAGCTCTTGCATATGGACTTGTTTGGACCATCTAGAACCACTAGTCTAGGAGGAAAATGATATGATTTTGTAATTATAGATGATTACTCTCGTTTTACTTGGGTTTTCTTTTTGGCACACAAAAATGAAACTTTTCATATTTTCACTAAATTTCACCGAAAAGTCACTAATGAAAAAGGGTTTTCAATTCAAAATATTAGAAGTGATCATGGAACTGAATTTGAAAATCAAGACTTTGAAAATTTTTATGATGAAAATGGAATTGGCCATAACTTCTCTGCTCCTAGGACACCCCAACAGAATGGGGTATTTGAAAGGAAAAACAGAACCTTAGAAGAAATAGCCTGTACCATACTTTGTGAAAGCAACCTTCCAAGATATTTTTGGGTGGAAGCAATTAACACAGCATGTTACATTTTAAATCGTGCTTTGATTAGACAATTTTTAAAGAAAACCCCCTATGAACTTTGGAAAGGAAGAAAACCAAATATTGCATATTTTCATATTTTTGGTTGCCCATGTTTTGTATTAAATAATGGTAAAGAAAAACTTGGTAAATTTGATGCAAAATCAGATGAAGCAATCTTTCTAGGTTACTCCTCCACTAGTAAAGCATTTAGAGTTTTCAACAAAAGAACTTTAGTAGTTGAGGAGTCCATACATGTTGTTTTTGATGAATCTAACGATCTTTCTTCAAGAAAGAATGAGGGTGTTGATGATGCAGATCCACTAATAGAAAGTATGAAGGAGATCACTCTGAAAGATTCAGCAACTCCAGAAGACAAAGATCAAGAAGACAAACAAAATGAGAGAGGTGAAGAAATTCAAGAACAACCTCAAGGTACAAATGACCTACCCAAGGAATGGAGGTATGTTCACAACCACCCTAAGGAGTTAATTATTGGTGATCCTATGCATGGGGTAAAAACCCGTTCTTCACTTAGAGATGTAGTTAATCATTATGCTTTTGTATCTCATCTTGAACCTAAAACTTTTGAAGAAGCTGAAAATGATCATAATTGGATTAATGCAATGCAAGAGGAACTTAATCAATTTGAAAGAAATAATGTTTGGACCTTAGTATCAAGACCTAAAAATTATTCAATAATTGGCACAAAATGGGTCTTTAGAAACAAATTAGATGAGCGTGGAAATGTAATTAGAAATAAAGCAAGACTGGTTGCTAAGGGATATAATCAAGAAGAAGGAATTGATTTTGATGAAACCTTTGCACCTGTTGCTAGATTAGAAGCTATTAGACTTCTACTTGCATATGCTTGCTTTATGAAATTCAAATTATTTCAAATGGATGTTAAAAGTGCATTTTTAAATGGATATATTGCTGAAGAAGTATATGTAGAACAACCCCCTGGATTTAAAAATCATGCTTTTCCTAATCATGTCTTTAGATTAAATAAAGCTTTATATGGATTAAAACAAGCACCTAGAGCATGGTATGATAGGCTAAGCAAATTTTTACTAAATAATGGTTTTTCAAGAGGTAATGTAGATACAACCCTCTTTATTAAAAGAAATCAAAATGATATGCTAGTTATACAAATTTATGTTGATGACATAATTTTTGGGTCTACTAATGAATCCCTTTGTCAAGACTTTGCTAAGCTTATGCAGGGAGAGTTCGAGATGAGCATGATGGGAGAACTCACCTTCTTCCTCAGACTCCAAATCAAACAATCAAAAGAGGGAATCTCCATCACTCAAAGCAAGTACACCAAGGAACTACTCAAAAGATTTGGAATGGAGAACTGCAAACCAATTGGCACACCAATGAGTCCCTCATGTAAGCTTGACAAGGATGATGAAGGTAAATGTGTAGACTTAAAATACTATAGAGGTATGATTGGCTCATTATTATATTTAACTGCAAGTAGGCCTGATATCATGTTTAGTATTTGTTTATGTGCTAGATATCAATCTAATCCTAAAGAATCTCATTTGAATGCTGTTAAAAGAATCCTTAGATACTTAAATGGTACTCAAACTCTAGGGTTATGGTACTCTAAGGACTCACAAATTGATTTATTAGGATATTCAGATGCTGATTTTGCTGGATGTAAATTAGATAGAAAAAGCACAAGTGGAACTTGCCAATTTCTTGGAGTTAACCTAATCTCATGGTTTAGTAAGAAACAAAATTCGGTGGCACTGTCTACGGCTGAGGCCGAATACATTGCAGCCGGAAGTTGTTGTGCTCAAATCTTGTGGATTAAGCAACAACTCGAAGACTTTGGAATCAAACTTAATGAAACACCAATAAGATGTGATAACACAAGTGCCATAAATCTATCTAAAAATCCAATTCAACACTCAAGATCCAAACATATTGAAATAAGACATCATTTTATAAGAGAACATGTTCAAAACAAAAATATAATTCTTGAATATGTTTGCACTGAAAATCAATTAGCTGATATCTTTACAAAGGCCCTTAGTGAGGATAGATTCTGTGAAATTAAGAGAAATCTAGGAATTCTAGATCCATATGCCTAAATTTTTCTCAATTTCCAAGAATTGATGTCAAAAATTCTTAGAGCTCAATTTCCAACATCTATCCTGGTCCCAAAAGCTCAATTTTATTATTCTAAAAACTTATCTTTGAGCAAAACTCCTTCTCCCAAAATTTTAAATTTTTCTGGAATTTATTCACATTTTTTCTGAATTTCTGAATTTCATGAGTCGACCCCCATGAGTCGACTCAATGGCAAATTTGTTATTTCCTCAAACTTCCCACGGGCTCATTGTTTTTATACGGGATCCTGTTCGTGAGCCGACTCATCCTTTCATCTTCCTCCTTCCAAAAGCCGACTTCTCCATTTCCTTTTGCTCCAAATCCAAGGATCTAGTTCGAGGCACTTCTCCCTCCTCCTCTCCACCAAAAATTGCCACCTTGGAAAGGGATTTTTGTGCTTTCTCCCATTGTTTGGCACGGTTGGAGCGTGCCCTAGCACTCCACCGTTCTTCCCAAATCCACCTCTTTTCTCCACCAAAATCCCTCTTCACTCTCTTGTGATCCCTCCTCCACTCATTCACTTGTTCCTCCAAGTCTCCTTGCCTGCTACTGTAGTGAATATGGCTCCGAAGATGAAGCTTCCCCAAAGAAGAAAGTCAGTCCGTGAGCCTGAAGAAAATGTCCGAAAGAAAAGGCAAGCTGCTCGGTCTTCCACTGCTCCCACTCCAGCTTCAGTATCTGCTCAAGGTCCCCTCAATCCTCCCTAAGCCCCAGTAAGAATCCTCTATCTGATAGAAAAGTTGAAACCGGGAAGAATATAGATTTTCGGTTCTTTGAAAAAGAGGGTTTTACATTTGCAACTAAGATTAAAAACCAAGGATGGGATTTCTACTGCTCCCTTAAGGAAGTCACCTATGTTGACCTAGTTAGAGAATTCTACCAGAATCTACATTATGGAAATGGGTCAGTGACTTCAACAGTCAAGGGTATTGATATTTGCTTGGATTCTAGTATATTGGGAGAAATACTTCATTTGCCTAGTGAGGGTTACTCTTATATGGAACTCCCAGTAAAAGAAGAAGGGATCAGTGTTATACTAGGGGGAACTTATTCAGGGAGTTTAAAGAAATTGGAAGCAAAGATTTTGTCCATTGAGATGAGGATCTTGCATCAGATAGTAACGAAGATCTTCTTTCCTAGGAGTGGTAGGCATGATTTACTTTCCAGCAGAGATGTTTGTATCATGTTTCATGTCATCACTCAGACCCCCCTGAACCTCCCTGCACTTATGATAGAGGCCATGAGAGAGACTTTGAACAGATCCAAGGCACACTTGCCTTTTGGTATGGCCCTTACTCGAGTATTTAGGAGGTTTGGAGTTAGCTGTGAGGGGGAGGCATCTACTAAGCTCTCTCATGTGGATACTTTCAACCAACACACCCTGCACCGAATGGAATTTACAAAGACTGATGGTGGTTTGATCAAGGGATCTGAGGAGAGAGCTGAAGAAAGAGCTGAGGAGAGAGCTGAGGAGAGAGCTGAAGACAGAACTGAAGACAGAGCTGAAGAAGAAGGTCCATCATCTCCTGTCCATGACTTCAGGGCAGCATCACCAAATATCCAGTTCATTCCTGATACAGAGGCTGGTCCTTCAGAGTTTACTAGGATGCCCACACCAGTGTATCAGCCAGAGAGCAGAGCACCTCAATCAGAGTTCAGACTGGCTGACGATCAGATCGAGCAGATATCACAGCGTGTGGTCTCTTTGCTATCTAGTCAGTGGAGCAGTACTACTTTTGCATCAGGAGCCACTTCTTCTGATCAGACCATGACTCCCCACATCTCCACTGTGTTTCAGATGATATCAGATCAGTCCATCCAGATTCAGCAGCTTGAGGACACCGTCTGGAGACTGACTGGCAGAGTTCTTGACTTGCAGGGGCAAGTCCTTGCTTTGGCCCATCCTCGCCACAGGAGTCCACTATTGAGGTCACAGACCTCACTGCAGAGGCTGGCAGGCTCAGAGGAGCACTGGAGGGTGGATATGAGTTACTGAGGAGAGAGATCCGAGGATCGAGTGAGCATGCATCCACTCAGTTCACTGCTCTACTTCAGTCTGTTTCCAGAGCACTGAACGTACTTGATTCCATCAGACTCACCCTTTCTGTTCAGTCCTTAGCCTCTCAGCGTTCTCAGCCACCCAGTTCATCTCGCTCTCCTGCTCATGCCAGAGGCAGATGGGGTAGAGGATGCACTTCTGATCAAGATCCATCAGCTTCTCATCCCATATCTGATGACTCCGATCCATGACTTCTCATGATCATTACTAGATCCTAGGTGTTAGTGTCTTGTTCTAGGATCTATATTTTGGGGCCATGTATTGACAATTAGCTGGTTGACTTTTATATTATGAACTATGTATTGAAATAATTATAGTTTTATGGTATCATCTTTTACTTATATTTCTACCTTTTGTAATGATGTCGATCATATTTTGGTTATATATATTCTCCTTGTTGAAATATTGTCTTCTCTTTGTTGTTGTTTGCTGTTAATAATTGCTGTATTAAGGGGGAGCAAACATCTGTGATAAACTCTAAAGGGGGAGAAATTAAAGAATGTTTCAGAAAAAGGAGAAGTTAACCATATTTGATGATGTCAAAAAGGGGGAGAAATTAAACAAAAATTAAAGAAAAAGCAATCCATCAAAAGCAAAATCATAAATTATGAGCAATTAAAGAAAAAGCAATCCATCAAAAGCAAAATTACAAATTATGAGAAATTAATGAATGAATTGGAGAATTTAAAGAACAATATCAAAAGTACAATGCTAAGTACAATGCAAATAAGTAACTTTTAAATTACTTCTTTACATATGCTCTGATTTGCTTTAAAAATTTAAATATGCTCTGATATACTTCAAAATTCCAACTTGCTCTGATACATCTTTTGAAATTTTATTTACCTTGATACATCTTAAGAAATTCAACTTGCCTTGATACATCTTAAGAAATTTAATTTACTCTGATACATCTTAAAATTTTAACCTTGCTCTGATATATTATAAAAATTTTTTTTGATAACATTGTAAAATTGTTTTTCTTGCTCTGATACATTGCAAAATTTATTTTTCTCTTGCTCTGATACATCTTAAACTCAAAATGATCTAATACACTTTCCAAATCAACTCTTAAACATGCTTTGGCACACATAATTATTTTTTATTCTGATGCTAAAATTAAAATCAAATGAGAATGAGCAAATTTTCAAAATACAGCTTGATCTGATAACAAAAACAAGTTTTCTGCTCTAACATCAAAATCACATAATCCAATGAGCATATCTTCAAATCTTTAAACAAATGGGCAAACTATTCTTGCATATGACCATTTATATCACATGCCAAAAGAATCATACTCTTTTCAAGCATATAAATCTATAATGCATTCACATAAATACTTTTGTTCAAGTGTTTTATCATCATCAAAAAGGGGGAGATTGTTGCTCCTAGATTGATTTTGATGATTACAAAGCAGATTGAAGGGATACAAATATTTTTATTTGAAAAAATCTTTATGCTCTTCAGGGGCAAAATTGTAATTTTACTAAAATCCTGATTTGATAGTATCATTTGGTAGAACAAATGATTTGTAATCTACTGGTAAAAATTTTATTATTTTTGGTCTTATATTTTTGAAATTATGAATGTTTGAAGTGTATGAGTCGACTCATGAGTCAACTCATGGCACAATGAGCTGCTTGGCACGCTAAAATTTCCCTTGGCACGCTGGTTTTTTGGCTTGGCACGACCTGTGAGTCGACTCATGAGTCGACCCACAAGGCATGAGTCGACTCATGAGTCGACTTCTGCTGTTTTGGGCCAAAATATCCAGAAATCCAAATCTCTGGTCTTTGCAACAGAGGTCGACTCATGAGTCGACCCCTGAAGCATGAGTCGACTCATGAGTCGACCCCTGCGACGGGAATTATCCGCAACGGCTAGTTTTTTGCCCATTTTAGTTGCCTTTAATGCTCACGTTAAATGCTCTAACAGCTCTTTTTCTGCCTAAAATGTTTTCCTTTGTTTCTAAAAGCTATAAAAGGTTTCAAAAGGTGAAAAACAAAAAGGGGATCTACAATATACACGAGAGATACAAGAGATTTTGAAAGAAAAAAAGCAAGAGCGTTCTAGAGGGCATTCAAGAGCATTCAAAGAGAGGGTTTCACAAGCCAACTTTTCAACCTTGATCAAGATCTCTTTCAAAGCCTTCAAGAAGTCTTCAATCAAAGCTCACCTTCTCCTCAAGCGTTCATTCAACTCTTCATCCACCTTGAGGAAATCCAAAAGGGGCTTCTTCATTTGAGTAAAGTGCATTTAATGTTATATTCGCTCATTTAAGGAGCTATTCTTGTACTTATTTGTGCTCTAAACTGTCTTACTCTTTGTGAGTAATTGTTCTTGTTTTTGGAGGGTTTCCAAAACAAGGGAAGGTTGATCCGAACCTGAAATCGGAGTGTTTTGGGTTGGTTTGTACCCGAGAAACAAGTGGACTAGCTTGGGATAGCTAGTGTCGGAGGTTCCGAAGTTTGTATTCGGGTTGAATACAAGTATAGTGGATTGGAATTCCCAAGTAGGAGCTTGGGGAGTGGATGTAGGTGCAAGGTTGGCACCGAACCACTATAAATCCTTGTGTTTGTGGTGTGCTTTATTGTTTCTCTTTATTTCTTTATTATATCCTTGCATTCTTGCTTTAGGTAATTAATCTTGAATTAAAGTCTTTCTCCTCATTCATCAAGCTTTTAACAAATACTTTTCATAAGTAATTAGTTAAGCTTAAATTTTTGAAAAACCCAATTCACCCCCCCCCCCTCTTGGGTTGCATAGCTGGGCAACAGAGACTTTCTGTTGGAGAAGTCTGAAAGGAGTCCAATTGCTAGAGAAGTTCGTCTGAAATTTACCTGATGTAGAAGCTCGTCTGAGAACTATCCACCGGAGGGGTCCGATTTCATGAGGAATCCGACAGAGGGTCGACCGATAGTAGAGTTTGGATGACATTGTGAAGGTTCATCTACTAGAGGAGTCTTGAGGACACTGTGGAAGGTCGAACGTTGGAGGAGTCTGAGATTCGATTCTGTTGTAGAAGTTCGGATGGGGTCCGACTCTTGTAGGAGTCTGGACGAAGATCAGTTATCGTGGAAGCTCGGATGGAGACTTCTTATTGCAGAAGTCCCACTGCTGGAGAAGCTCGATCATTGACAAAGTTCGGAAGAAGTTCAGAATAGAAATCCGACTAGTGAAGTCCGTCCGTTGTAGAAGTTCGGACGGAGTCTGGCTCTTGTAGGAGCTCGGATGAAGTCCGCTTGCAATAGAGGTTCGGAGTAGAGTCGATCGTGGCTGGAAGAAGTCTGAAAGAGATTCAGAGAATAGCCGATCACTGTAGAGGATCGACTGATAGTGAAGCTCAGAAAGCATTTGGAGCAGCCCGGTAGATGAATAGAGGGGCTCATTATCGGAGAAGTCCGGATGGCATGATAGGAGTTCGTCCATTGGAGGAATCTGGAGGACACTGTGGAAGGTCGACTGCTGGGGGAGTCTGGATGGTACTGTGAAAGCTCGGACGGTCGGGAAGGTTCAGAAAGACGCCGCACAAGGTCGGAAGCTGGAAGAGGCCTGGGAGGGTCAACCTTTTATGAACTTCGGCTGGGGTTATTTTATACCCAACACCAGTCCCCCTACTTTCGAGTTCGAGTTTCGAATGAAGAAAGTACAGAAAAATTTTTACAGTCGAAGTTGCCCTCCCTGATTTTTGTACTCAGTTGTTTCCAGATATTCTGGCATTTGGCGCGCTGATGCTGGAGTCTTTTCAAATCAAGGCGACCCAAAAAGATTTTTTCGAAATTTTTGCTGGAGCGTTGCTCTAGGTACGGTGCAATAATGATTCTGTCAACTGTCAGCCGCCTTCAGCCGTCTGCCATGGTGAGTGGGACATGTGGCGGTTGTAGATCGGCCAGAGGAGATCTGCAATCATTATTGCACCAGATCCTGTTGCCTATTTAAACCCGCCTCCCTCCTTCAGGGGTCTCACTTTGCCTGAGAGATTCTTCGATCCCTTCTTCTTTCCGAGAGCTTCATCCTCCTCCAGCGTGTCCCTCTTAGTTTTAGGTGCTCTTCGGGTCGACCCCCATCTCTGCATCTTTGCATATCTGCATCTCTCGGACCAGCTTAGGTTAATTCCAGAACTCCCCTTTTTTTTTTCTTGCTGTTCTTCTTCTATTTTTCCTCCTTTACATTATGCCTGTTTGATTTTCTGCGAGCATCCCATTTCTTATTTTTTTTAATTTTTTTGAGATTTTTAGGGTTTTTACTTGATTCAAAATATCCTCCAACACTTTCTCCTCTAGCAGTTCTAGGAGTTCGTCTATTCCAGCTCCCCAGAATCTTAGTTCTGTAGATGAACCTCATCCAATCTTTATACCGGACACTATCCCCAGCTCTCTAACTCCGGAGGAACTCTCACTGATTAGGATTCAGTACGGGATTCCTCCGGAGTACAAGCTGGAGCTTCCCGAGCCAACTGGCCGGGCTAGCGCTCCTTCCCCCGGCTGCTTCTGTTTATACCAAGAAGCTTTCTGTGTCGGGCTTCGACTTTTGCTTCCCCCCTTTCTTCTTGTTCTTTTTCTAAGCTGTGCCAAACTTCTTTCATTGCAGATATGGATATGGACGTAGCTTGGATGTTGGCCAAGGGTCTCAAGGCCCATAAAAGGAAAGGCGCCGCATCCTCAAGGGCGGCAAAGAGGGCAAGGGTAGAAGAGACTAGCCCGACTGCGCCTGCCCAAGCGACCATTACCGTCAATGCCCCCTCCGACGTCGAGCTCGCAGTCTCTCGAGCCTCTCCAAAAAGCCCTCCGATCGAGGTTCCCACTCCAGAGTCTCACCCCGAGGAGGCACCGAGGGCCGAAAGGAGGAGGAGAAAGAAGACGTTGGCCCACAAGAGCCGCAACAGTAGGGCTGCCATCGGGGGGGGCCGACGGCTTCGAAGAGGATCCGAGAGAGAATCCCTTCAACAATAGGGATTTAATAAAAAGGTTAGTCGACGGGTGCATCCTAGCTTCTTGGTGGGCTTGGGTGGCACCTTCTCAGGCTCATGGCATGGAAAGACACCGTCGTGCATCACCTTGATCGCCCAGAGCCCGTGCTTGTGGTACATCTTCGATCGTGAATACTTCTCGATCCTGTGGATAAGCTCGAGATTCTGGCTCGAAGCCCTCAATTTCCTTGGCGACATGGAGAGCGAAGGAAGAGAGGAGGGGAAGAAACCTTAGAAATGGAGGAGGGACGGAGGCCGGAGAAGCAAAATCCTTTAAGGGGGACTGGAAGAAGAAGTCGAAAACTTAAAGCAATCCCTGACAATGGCTGGAACTGAGAGTTCGTAGTCGGAAGAAGTCGAGCTTCCTTAGAGCTTCTTTTACCTTTTGTTCTTCCATGTATTCTTTTCTTTTCTTGCCATTTTTCTTTTTTGGCCTTCAAAGGCTTTGTAATGCATACTTTACTAATGAAATGAAAAGAAATTTTCTCATTACCTTGTCTATTCTTGCTTTGTGGTGTTGTTTATCGAGCTTCTTTTATCTTTTGCCTTATTCGATGTCGACATTGTTTGGAAGGTTCTTGATCATCGTCGTGTCGATTTGCCCTTTTTGTTCATGATCGAAGATCTTTTCGAGGCCATTCGAGTTTGACGCTTCCTTCCGGTGCTCGAGCTTGGGGGTCCGAACTTCTCGTTACCTTGAGGAAGTCTATTTTCTCTGGTCAGTGTTGGGTTCCCCCGTAGAGATTGAGGGTTTTTGACAAGAATCTCCTTCCTCGTTGAGACGAGGTCCCTTACGTCATTGATGTAGTTCATTTTTTCCTTATCACTGACGTAGTTCATCGCTTTCCCTTTTTATCTCTCCTTTTTTTTTTATGTTTGGGCGAGGGTTTTCCTCTGCTCTTAGCGGGGTTGTAGGGATGTAGAGGAACCCTTGAGGAGGCTTTTCTCTTCATCCGATCTTGGATGACCAGATCTTCGTTTGTGTCAGGATGAGGTTCTCCTCCTGTTTCTGACACAGTCAATTTTAGCTCATGCTCGGACAAGATTTTTCTCCTATTCCTAACAGGGCTGTGGGGGCACGTAAGGGCCGTTGCAAGGGCCTCTCCCTCCATCCGGTCTCTCAATAATCGGGCCTTCGATTTTGCTCATATTAGGATGAGGTACTCCTCCTATTTCTAACATGGTTGTGGAAGCGCATAAGGGCCGTTGCGAGGGCCTCTCCCTCCATCCGGTCTCTAAATAATCGGGCCTTCAATTTTGCTCATGTTAGGATGAGGTTCTCTTCCTGTTTCTAACATGGCTGTGGAGGCGCATAAGGACCGTTGCGAGGGCCTCTCCCCCATTCAGTCTCTAAATAATAAGATCTTCAACTTTGCTCATGTTAGGATGAGGTTCTCTTCCTGTTCCTAACATGGCTGTGGGAGCACATAAGGGCCGTTGCAAGGGCCTCTCCCCCCATCCGATCTCTAAATAATCGGGCCTTCGACTTTGCTCATGTTAGGACGAGGTTCTCCTCCTGTTCCTAACATGGCTGTGGGGGTGCATAAGGGCCGTTGCGAGGGCCTCTCCTCCCATCCGATCTTTAAATAATCGGGCCTTCAACTTTGCTCATATTAGGATGAGATTTTCTTCCTGTTTCTAACATGACTGTGGGGGCGCATAAGGGCCGTTGCAAGGGCCTCTTCCCCCATCTGATCTCTCAATAATCGGGCCTTCGACTTTGCTCATATTAGGATGAGGTTCTCCTCCTATTCCTAACATGACTGTGGGGGCGCATAAGGACCGTTGCGAGGGCCTCTCCCCCCATCCAGTCTCTAAATAACTGAGCCTTCGACTTTGCTCATGTTAGGATGAGGTTCTCCTCCTGTTCCTAACACGCTTGATTTCGATTGTTTGAGGGAGCTACTTCCTGTCGTTATAAGCTCATGCCAAATGAAAGGATATGCGAATATGAAACTTTTATTTAAGGCAAAGTTATCAGTAATACATTCGTAGATTTTTTAAATTCCATGATCGTGGAAGGTCTGCTCCTCCGAGTTCTTTTAGATAGTATGTTCCGGGCCAAACCACCTCCCTGACTTCATAAGGACCTTCCCAGTTAGGGGCGAGTTTTTCTTGATTCTAAGGTTGTGAAACAGTAACTCGCTAAAGTACTAAGTCTTCCGCTCTGAAGGCTTTGCTCTTGACCCAGGAGTTATAGTGGTGGGCTACTTTTTGCTTGTAGGCTGCCATCCAAACTTGAGCTGTCTCTCACTTTTTTTCTAACAAGTCAAGGTTGGCCTTGAGATCCTGTGAGTTGTGCGGCTTATCGAATGTCACGACTCGCACCGATGAAAGCCTGAGTTCGATCGAGATCACGACTTCTGTTTCGAAGGCTAAGGCAAAGGGGGTCTCCCCTGTGGGCAATTTTTGGGTAGTTCGATATGCCCACAACACATGATAAAGCTCATCTGCCCAAGTTTCCTTTGCTTTTTTCAAATCTCATCTTGATTCCTTGTAACAGAGTTCTGTTAGTAACATCGGCTTCACCGTTTGCTTGCAGATGGGCTACTGACGTGAAGTTATGGGAGATGTTTAAGCCCTCACAAAATTCAGCAAACCTTCCTACAAATTATCGCCCATTATCAATAATGAGAGTTCTAGGTAAGCCGAACCTACAGACAATTGACTTCCAGACGAAGTCCTGCACTTTAGCTTCTGTGATTTTTGCCAAAGGTTCAGCTTCAACCCACTTAGTGAAGTAGTCAATGGCTACCAAGAGGAACTTCCGCTGCCCGGATGCCATGGGAAAAGGTCTGAGGATATCCATCCCCCATTGTGCAAATGGCCATGGGGCACTCAAGGGTGGTGTAAGTTCGGAGGTGGGTTGCCTTTGGATATTTGCATATCTCTGACACCGATCACACCTTCTGACATATTCGATGGAGTCATGGTATATGGTAGGCCAGTAATAGCCTTGTCGGAGCAGTTTGTGGGATAAAGATCTGGCCCCCAGGTGACTTCTGCAGACTCCCTCATCTACCTCCCACAAGGCGAAGTCGGCTTCAAAAGGCCAGAGATATTTCAGAAGGGGCAAAGAGTACGATCTCTTGTACAGCTTGCCTTCATAAAGAATATATCGGGAGGCCTGGTTCCTAAGCTTTCGAGCTTCTTTTGCATCAGGAGGAAGAACCCCGTCCTTGAGGTATGCAACCAGTGGGTCAATCCAGTTGGATTCATGGCTGATCTCCATCACAAGCTATTGTTCTTTCATACTTGAGTACTTCAGAACTTCGAAGAAGACTTCTTTAGGCAGTTCAGTTGGAGCCAGTGTAGCCAACTTGGAGAGAAGATCGACCCTGGTATTTTCTGCTCTTCGGATCTGCCTGATGTCAAAGTTGCCAAAGACGGGGATGATCTCTTTTACTTTTTTGAGATACTTAGCCATACTGTCCTCCCGAGCTTCATAGTTTTCACTGACTTATCCCACCACCAATTGGGAGTCACTGTAGACTTAGAGCCGATCTACTTCTAACTCTTTGACGATCTTCAGTCCTACAATCAGAGCTTCATATTCTGCTCTGTTATTTATCGCAGAAAATTCAAAGCACAGTGTGTACTCCGCAATAATTCCTTCTGGATTGACCAAGATCAGGCCCGCACCTGTGCCTGACATGTTGGAGGAACCGTCCACGTAGAGGGCCCAAAAACCATCAGGAAGATCTGTTCTTTCTTTAGGAGAGTTCGACTGAAGCCCTGAGTTGTTAGCTTCACCTCGTTCAAGTTCGGCCTCTTCCAGAATAGTGCACTCCACTATGAAGTCTGCTAATATCTGGGCTTTAATCACCGGTCGAGGTTGATAGTTGATGTCGAATTTTATGAGCTCGACTGTCCATTTCGCTATCCTTCCGGGAGCATCCGCTCGATGCAGAACCGCCTTAATCGACTGGTCGGTGAGCAGTGTTATGGTGTGCCCTTGAAAGTAAGGTCAGAGCCTTCGAGCTGCAATCAACAAGGCGTAAGTTAGTTTCTCTAACTTAGTATACCTAATTTCGATGTCTCTCAATACTCGACTTATGTAGTAGATCGATCGTTAAATTTTTACTTCTTCCTTAACCAGAACTGCTGCGAGAGCCACAGGGGAGACCGCCAGGTACAGAAATAACTCCTCTCTGAGTTTGGGCTTTGCCAATAGCGGAGGTGAGCCGAGGTAGTTCTTTAATTCTTCGAATGCTTGTTAACATTCAGTGGTCCAACAAAAATTCTTCAACTGCTTGAGAGTTTGAAAGAAAGGCAGGCATCGTTTGGCCGACCTTGAGATAAAGCGATTCAGAGCTGCTACTCTCCCAGTAAGGTGCTGAACTTCTTTTATTGACTTCGGGGTGGTCATCTCCTAGATGGCACGGATCTTTTCTGGATTTGCTTCGATCCTGCACCCCGATACCATGAAGCCCAAAAATTTCTCTGAGATTACTCCAAAAGCGCACTTGGCCGGATTCAGCTTCATCTTATATTTTCGGAGGGTGCTGAAGGTCTCCTCAAGGTCAGCGACATGGTTCATTGTGGATTTGCTTTTTACAAGCATATCATCCACGTAGACCTCCATATTGCGGTCGATCTGCTCTTTAAAGATTTTATTCACCAGCCGTTGGTAGGTCGCCCCTGCATTTTTTAGGCCAAAAGGTATGACCCTGTAACAATAAAGACCACAGTTAGTAATAAAAGTAATTTTTTCTTCATCTTCTGGTGCCATCCTGATTTGGTTATAGCCGAAAAATACATCCATGAAAGTGAGAAGCTCGTGGCCTGAGGTTGTATCCACTAATTGATCAATTCTGGGCAGAGGATAACTGTCCTTCGGGCAGGCTTTGTTCAGCTTTTTGAAGTCTATACACATCCTCCACTTACCGTTCGCCTTCTTGATCAGAACCACATTGGAGACCCAGTTCGGATAGTTGACTTCTCTGATGAACCCGGCTTTTAGGAGTTTATCAACTTCCTCAGCTATTGCTATCTTCCTTTTCGGTGCATGACTTCAGATTTTTTCCTTCGTCAGCCGATGTTTGGGATCAACAGCTAGACGGTGTTCCATGACTTCAGCATCAATCCCCGGTATGTCTGTCGAAACCCAAGTGAAAATATCCGCATTCTTTTGTAGAAAATTGATGAGCTGTGTCCATACCTTTTCTCCCAAGTTGGAGCCGATCTTCACCACATGCTCCTCATTCCCATCATTCAAAGGAATTGAGACAAGATCTTCAATTGGCTCACTCCATTCTTCAACAAGATCATCATGGGTGTCCAATCCATCAATCGGACAAGAGTCAGACTGACCATTTCTTTGTAGGGCTATGTTATAGCAGTGTCTTGCCAGGACTTGATCTTCTTTGACCTCTCCGACCCCTTGGCTAGTAGGAAATTTCAACTTCAAATGGTAAGTCGATACCACAGCTCGGAGGGCGTTGAGGCCGGGTCGGCCGAGTATTGAATTATAGGCAGATGGTGCCCTTACTACCAGAAAATCCACTTGCGTTCTAGATTATTTCGGGTACCGACCTGCAACTACAGTCAAAGTTATTACTTCTTCCACTGGCACAGCATCGCCTGTGAACCCTACCAACGGGGAGCTTATCGGCCCTAATCGACCATCCGGGATGAATATTTTTAAGAATGCATCATAAAATAAAATATCGGCCGAGCTTCCACTATCAACAAGAATGCGGCGTATATCATAATCAGCAATATTTAAAGAAACTATAACCGCATCATTATGGGGGAACTGAATCTCCTTGGCATCTTCTTTAGTAAAGGTTATGGATTCTTCAGTCCTCTGCCGCTTGGACGGTCCGATCGATCCACTGACTGCTCCTCATCGGGGTCCTCCAGAGATGGTGTTGATGATCCCGATTGGAGGCCGATCTTCAGGCTGTTCTTCCCTCTTTGGCGGCTCTGGCCATGGTAGGACCCTAGGCCGATCTTCCCTGCCTTCAGGTCAGTGTTGAATGAATCTGTCGAGCCGACCTCATCTGATGAGCTCCTTGATCTCGTCCCGAAGCTGAATACACTTCTCCGTGTCATGGTCATGGTCACGATGATAGAGGCAGAACTTGTTAGGGTTGCACTTTTCGAGGTGTGTGCGCATCCTTTCCGACCTTGGCAGCTGCTCCCTAACCTCCATCAGCACTTGAGCTTTTGAAGCATTGAGAGGGGCGTAGCTGTGGAATCTTCCTGAGAGAGAGCTCCGTCGAACCCTGCAATCTGGGCTCCTCTGCCTATGAGCCTGGGGAGGAGTTTGGACATGCTTGTGTCTGGGGGAAGTTCGAGAACGTGGCCGAGCTTCACTCTGCCCTTTTTCAGCAGCGGGCTTGCTGGAGTCACCCGCCTGCCACTCCTTAGTGGCCTCCTCGTCCTTCAGCTTGAAGGCTTCCTCTGCTCGGGCATATCCTTCGGCCCGAGCCAGCAAATCAGTGAAGTCCCTAGGGTACTTTTTTTCAGAAAAAATAAAAGATCATTCTTTTGAAGACCGCTCTTCAGGGCGGTCATTGCAACCGATTGGTCTAAGTTCTGGACCTCCAATGCGGCGGCATTAAAGCAGTTGACGTAAGTTCGTATGGATTCTCCCTCCTTCTACTTGATGTTGATGAGGGACTTCGAACTTCTCCGGAGATACCGGCTACTGACGAAATGAGCAGTGAACTGATGGCTCATCTGATTGAAGGAGAAGATAGTACCCGACTTCAGTGTCGAGTACCAATTTCTTTCCACTCCCTTCAAGGTGGATGGGAAAGCTCGGCATAGGATGGCGTCTGGCACATCATGGAGCAGCATCATTGTCCGAAAGGCCTCCAGGTGATCAACCAGATCCGAGGTCCCGTCGTAGCTCTCGAATTGGGGGAGCTTGAAGTTCGGTGGGATCGGTTCCTACATAATCATTTGAGAGAAAGGAGGGTCAGTACAGATGTCCTCACCATAAGCAGAGGGAGCATGACGGAGCTCTTCGATCCATCAGTTCATCTTCTAGAATCTTTGATCCATGAGGTCCTCTCGACTGCGAGTCTCGAGAGTCTTCTGGTAGAATGGAGGTAAGGACTCTTCGAGGGTGGAATCGTGATCGGACGGAGGGCTCTCCGCCTTCTGCATCCCCTTTTCGAGAAAGACAGGGCGACTGGCCCAAGTGGCCCACCTGATCATCGGATTCTGAAACTCTGACGATGCTCTTTCCAACCGCACAGATGTCTGCAGCAGCTGCTGCTGCTGCTGCATGGCCTGCACTGCTTCAGTGAGGCCCCTGATCTGTTGAACCAGCAGGTCAAACCGCTCCATGCTGACTGCCGCTGTCGGAGGAGGAGCTTGAAAAACTGGAGATGAGGTCGGAGCTTACGGATCTCGCTGAGATTTAGCCACAAAGGTCGTAGATCGCCTGGTGGATGCCTTTCGGGGAGGCATCGGATGGGGATCTGGCAGGAGAAGAGGAGGAAGATGCCGAAGAAGATGACTGGAGACAGTCCAGTTGAGTACTCCTTAAAGAACAAGGATACTGCAAAGGTTCAGGCCCTTCCTCTAGCACCAATTCTGTTAGTGCAGAATTTCGTCGATGCTGGAGAAGCTGGAGTTGAGGGGATCACGGCCGCCGTCGGGACCTGCAAGGGAAGTCTAAACCGGAGTTGGGGGTGTAGGAACCTTATCTAGGGTTTCAGGGTTAGATCTTGAATTTTTTTCAAGATCATACAGCAGAAGACTAAAATAAATCAAAATTTATTTTTTAAAATTAGAAAATCCTTAGATCTAAGATCCTATTACATGATTATTACATAGCATTAAATTAGAAATTAAAATATATAAATATAGCATGAACTACATGTTGATCATATCAACATGTTTCTATACTACATCTAATGTATGTATTAAACAATAGATCAGATCTATTACCTTGCAAGTTAGACGTTCTAACCTTGTTGATTTGGGCTTGAGGATGATGTTGCAAGCCGCACACACGTCCGGCCTCTAGGAGTCATCCACACGAGCCCACGAATCTCGATCAGAAGTCCTGCTTCAGGAAATCAGCACAGTATGCTAGTACTGCGCTGATCCTTCTTTGATGGTTGATCAGGTGCCTCCTTCTTCTTGATTTGGACTCTTCCAAAGATGGAAAGTAGAAGGAGGAGTTTCAGATCTGAGACGCTCTCAGGAAACTCAAGATGGAGGGAGGAAAGATATGAAAACAAAAACCCTAGAAGAAGACCCTCTTCTTCTTCACGTTTTTCTCTCTAGACACCCAAACTTGCATCTTTTATATATCCACGACCTAAAGGTATTTCTCTCTAATTTTTGGATGGTACAAAGGTATCTCAAATATCTGACTTCTCCTAAAATTTCATGAAGAAACTCATCTTATATAGAGAGATATGATAGAGTCCTTATCTAGGTCAAACACCTAGTCAAGGCTTATCCAAACATGGCAAGTTAAGGGATGCCCAACTCTTGAGCACGTCCTTCATATTTTCATGCATGGATTACCAGAAAAGGGTGCAAAATGTATACCCTAAAAGCCATAAAAATTCCAAAAAAAAATTGGATAAATTTGATGCAAAATTGAAAGAGTTTTGGATTTCTAAAACTCTATCTCATAGAATTCGAAATCCAAACTTATTCCTTTTAGATTTGATCCAAACCACCTTCCATGTAAGAAAGAAGAGACGAGACCTTTTATGAATATGGGAGAGATCTGGGAGAGGGCTTTTGTCGCACAAAATAAGTGGAGATTGGCGTTGAATAAGAGAGAGGGCGTGGAGAAGGATTATGTGGCGCAAGGTGGAATCCTAGTCTTACTAGGATTCTGTCTTATTATTTGTTTTAATTTGGTTTTCCAAACCAAATCAAATCAAAATTAGATCAACCTAATTAAAATAAGTCTTAACCCAATTAAAAACCTAATTTAATCAGATTAAATTAGATTTAAATCTGATTTAATTTTTTAATCAAATTAGAAATTAGATTGACCCAAGTCCTAGTTGAACTAGGACTAGTTTTTTCTTACACTTGGCTTATCCAATAAACCAATTGAACTTGATCCAATCAAGCCCAAACCAAATCTAATTAAATTATATTTAATTAGACTTAATCTCAGCCCATTGGCTTAATCAAATTAAGCCAATCAGCAATCGAATTGCTAATAGATCCTCCTACAACACTTGCACTGGGTTAAATGTCAATCGTATTGATCATTTAACCCTAGAACGATTCTTAATCGTTGATCAACCATCTGATCGAATCATGAACTCTAATGTGTGTGACCTCATAGGTCCGAACCTAAGTCGGTAGCATAGGAATAAATTTCTATACCAATCGAAGTGACCATCTAGCAATGGTACCCGATGACCGGATAGGTCGAATGTGTAGAACAACATCCTTAGAACCCATGCGGATATAGTTTTCATATAATTCATCCCCTTTACCAAAATGATCATAGGACACCCCAGAGTTTAACTGTCAACTCTGATCAGGTTGTCCACATTGTATTTTAAAATATCAAATCCATCTGATGGATTATCCTGGCCAAGGTTTTGCTAAATTGAAATACAGTGACTCATTCTTCTCCAACTCTTGGAGTGGTCAATCCCATCTCGATCACATTCTGACTTCGCAAGTACTTGACTGTGCCCAGACGCCTTCCATCCCTGAATTAAAAATTCAGTTAGTCCAGTACCAAAGCACAGTGAGTTGCTTGCAAGTCACTGAGGCGATCTCAAGTCTAAGGGACACTTATACCTATATCCCATCAGAGACATTCTCGACAGCAGAATGCTCTGGAGTTGGTCACGTTCAATGATGATGTACCCTTACATCTCACCTGTATGCCATACCTGTGTCTTCACACTCTTTGGTTAAGAGGACAACCAACCCATATGGCCTACAGCGACCTATGCTCGATAGAAGCTGTCGTCCTTATTAACAGCTTATCATTTGGTCGTGAACAGTTTTAAGGACTAATCGATAAATCCTCTCTTTATCGAACTTAAATAGTCCTAAGGACTTCATCATAACAACGAAGTTCATTAGAAGATGAAAGCTTATGATGAAAATGCCAAATATATTTTATTTATTAACAAATCAATTACAATACTTGGTTGCTCAACCGTCAACAGCTTGACGATTGGCTTTTTGGGATATATTTTCCAACAACTCCCACTTGTCCTAAAGTCACTCGGCACAGTATCTAATACCCATCTTCGACTTGTGGTTGTCAAACTCCTTTATTGCCAGGGCTTTAGTGAAGGGGTCGACTAGGTTCTCCTTTCCGTCGATCTTCTGAAGGTCGACGTCACCTCGATCCACGATGTCCCAGACCAGGTGGAAGCGGCGCAAGATGTGCTTCGTCCACTGATGTGCTTTGGGTTCCTTCGCCTGAGCTATGGCACCAGTGCTGTCGCAGTAGAGCAGGACTGGACCATCGAGGGAGGGTGCTACTCCGAGCTCGTTGATGAATTTTCTCAGCCACACAGCTTCCTTCGCGGCATCTGATGCTGCGATGTACTCTGCTTCACAAACAGAGTCTGCCACAGTATGCTGCTTGGAACTCTTCCAGCAGATGGCTCCACCATTCAGAGTAAAGATATAATCTGACACACTCCTGCTGTCATCATGGTCAGATTGGAAGCTGGAGTCTGTGAACCCCACAAGTTTCAGATCTGACTCGCCATAAACCAACCATTGATCCTTAGTATTTCCAAATACTTAAGGATGGCTTTAACCACTTTCCAGTGATTTTTTTCAGGATCAGATTGGTATCTACTCACTACTCCTAGTGAGTATGCCACATCTGGTCTTGTACATGTCATGGCGTACATGATAGATCCCACGGCTGAAGCATATGGGACTCTACTCATACGCTCTCTCTCTTCAGGAGTTGTCGGACAATCCTTCTTAGAGAGAGAAATTCCTTGGCCTATCGGTAGATAGCCCTTCTTGGAATTCTCCATGCTGAACCTCTTCAGCACAGTATCTATGTACATGGACTGGGATAACCCAAGCATCCTTTTAGATCTATCCCTATAGATCTTCATCCCTAGGATGTAGGATGCTTCACCCAAGTCCTTCATGGAGAATTATGATGACAACCAAACTTTTATTCCCTGTAGTGCGGGGATGTCATTCCCGATTAAGAGAATGTCATCCACGTACAAGATAAAGAATACCACAACTGGACTATTTGCCCATTTATAGATGCAGGGCTCTTCTCCATTCTTAATAAAGCCATACGTTTTGATCACCTTATCAAAATGCATGTTCCAACTCCGAGAAGCTTGCTTCAATCCATAAATGGATCTCTGAAGCTTGCACACCTTGGACTCATCTGTGGATGTAAACCCCTCAGGTTGTATCATATACACCTCTTCGGTCAGCTCTCCATTCAGGAAAGCTGTCTTTACATCCATCTGCCAGATCTCATAATCTAGATGGGCAGCTATTGCAAGCATTATCCGAATAGATTTGAGCATTGCCACAGGAGAAAACGTCTCGTCATAGTCAATACCATAACATTGACGATACCCCTTGGCTACCAGACGGGCTTTATAGGTCTCCACCTTTTCGTCTGCGCCCCTCTTCCTTTTGAAGACCCATTTACACCCAATGGGTTTAACCCCTTCAGGTGGGTCAACCAATGTCCATACATCGTTGACCTTCATGGACTCCATTTCGGATTTCATGGCTTCAAGCCATTTCTCAAAATCAGGTCTCTGCATTGCATCCATATAGGTGATCGGATCTTCATTATTCTCATCAAGTTCGATGGGATCACCGTCCCAGACCAAGAAACTGTAGTATCTGTCCGGTTGACGCAGTACTCTACCAGATCGCCTTAATGGTGTAGGTATATTGGGATCCGGATATGATCTAATCATATCAGACTCAGGTTCAGCTATTGGTGTCGGTCCTTCTACCTGTTGAACTTCATCAAGTTCAATCTTAGAGGCAACGGTTCCTTCACCAAGGAACTCTTTTTCTAAAAAGATTGCCTTAAGACTGACGAACACCTTTTGTTCATCAGCATGATAGAAAAAATATCTTTTTGTCTCTTTGGGGTACCCTATGAATGAGCATTTGTCAGACCTAGGTCCAAGTTTGTTTGTGACTAATTGTTTGACATAGGTCGGGCACCCCCAGACCCTAAGGTGTGAAAGTGCTGGCTTACGTCCCGTCCATATCTCATATGGAGTCTTAATTACAGACTTACTTGGAACCCTATTTAACAGATAACAGGCCGATTCGAGTGCATATCCCCAGAAGGATATCGGCAAGCTAGCAAAACCCATCATGGATCAGACCATGTCTAACAGAGTTCGATTCCTCCTTTCAGACACACCATTATGCTGTGGTGTTCTTGGAGGAGTCCATTGGGAGAGAATCCTATTCTCTCCTAGATATGTGAGAAATTCACTAGAAAGGTATTCTCCTCCTCGATCAGATTGAAGAGTTTTAATACTCTTCCCAGTTTATTTTTCTACTTCACTTCGGAATCGTTTGAACATTTCAAATGAATCCGACTTATGTTTCATCAGATAGATATATCTATATCGGGATAGGTCATCCGTGAAAGTTATGAAGTAGAAATATCCACCTCTAGCACTGGTGCTTATGGGCCCGCATACATCAGTATGTACTAGGCTCAAGAGCTCAGTAGCTCTCTCACCTTTTCCAGTAAAAGGTGACTTGATCATTTTACCAAGAAGACAGGACTCACAGGTTGGAAGTGATTCACAATCACTAACTTCGAAGATTCTCTCTTGAGTCAACCTGTTTATTCTGTTCTTGTTTATATGACCTAGCCTACAGTACCATAAGTAGATATCTGACATACTATCTAATCTAGGGTGCTTGCCAGTAGAATAGACTCTTATCAGGCTTGATCTTTTTGGTCTGGCTCTGCACTGATGTCCCAGCCTGAACTTGCACCTTCTTCACTTTCTTCTTCTTGTTCTTCTTCCCTTTCTCAAAAGGTCGAGAAACAGAAGACGAACCTCCCACTAAGTTCACCGACTCCTTGTGAAGTTGGTGATCCTTCTCAAAGTTCTGAAGCAACCCCAGTAACCCGTGGTAGTTCTCTTCAGGCTTTGTCATTCTATAATGAGTGAGGAATGGGAGATAAGACTTGGGCAGCGAGTTCAGTATTGCATCTTTCCCAAGCTGCTCATGCAAAGAAAAGTTGAGCTTGCTCAATCATTCCATCAGCTCGATCATGTACAATACATGATCAGTGACAGAGGCACCATCCCATATTTTGGCGTTGAAGATGGCACAACTAGTCTTGTGCCTCTCTATGTCATCGGGTGTGCCAAAGGCATCCTCCAACACTTGAAGCATGTCCTTTAGCTGAGCCATCTCGAATCTGCGACTGAACTCGTCGCTCATGGTAGCCAGCATGATACAGCACACCGTGGTCCGGTCACTGAGCCACTTCTGGTAAGTGTCTCTGACTGTTCCACATGCATTGGCAGCTGGCTCCTCAGGTGCAGGATCCATTATCACATATAGGATCCATTCATGCTCCAGGACTATCTTCAACTTTCGATACCAGCTATCAAAGTTGGGTCCCACCAACTTATCATTGTCCAACAATGATCGGAGCGATAGGGAGTGGCCATATTTGCACAAAGGAGAACCATAACCTAATTAGTAATTGATTCATTAAACTTAAAGATTTGAACTTTAATCAAAAGGTTTCTCTCACTATTTTATTCGAATTGGTAGCCTCTACCTCCAACTCGAGGAATTATCCTAATTCCTTAGCAGGTACTAGAATCTACTTAGACTGCACACAAGCCCAACTTTGGTTGGTCAACCCATGTACATCTAAGGGTAGGTTTATAACCAATTGTTTCTCTAAACAATTTCTAGTAATTTTAATTTTGCCCCAGAAACCTAATCAGTAGGCTTTGGCCTCCACTGTAAGGATCCAGTTAGGTCCAACCATTAACATGATCATACTTGGTGTATCTAACCAACGAATGATTAAGCCCAACTTTGGTTGGCTCACCTAACCACCATTAGAGAGACACTTCCAAGTCGTCATATGATGAGTGATAATTCCATTAGTCAACAAGCACCAGGCCTTTGGGTCTACAATGATTATTGAGTTAATGGACTCATTATCAAACACCTTAATGGAAGGCTATGACTCAGTTATCTCCATAACTTTATCATTTTAAGGACCTAATAATTTTAGAGGATTTAAATAATATAGAGGATGAAGTCAGATGAACCAGCTTATCATGATCCTCCCACTGGCTTCACCAAGTCAGCTTAAGGGAGACCAGGACTGGTCTAGGAGCACCTAAATCAGTCACACTGATTTACCTAGCTGACATGGGTCAGCTCAAATAGTCAAGTGATCCGATCAAAACATAATTTCACCAAGAGGCCAGGTAAGTTCGATCAGTGAGAGGGTCTGTCAAAGCTTGCCTTAGACACCATCAGAAATGGCCAGGTAAGCGGGCTTCCAATTAAAAACCACCGGTCTGGTTTATCTTAGACACCAACTGATTTAATTAGTTTCGATTAGATCAACCTAACAGTTCATGCTAGACCGCTTAGCCAAGAATCAAGTCCATTTGGTTCTCGTTAAAGACATGGACTTGACCAACTACAACTATTGTAATTGATCTAGAGAATCTTTGACCTAATCTAAGACAATAATTGATTAGATTTAGTCAATTCTCTAATTAAGTCCATCTTCAATCTAACCATAGGTCTAACCCAATTAATGGACCTAATTTCCGCTAACCCATTAACCCCATGTGTTATGGTTTGTGTCTTAGGTTCTTCAATTCACAATCCTAGAACCTATTCAAACAACTTCTTAATTCTTAATTAAGTTTTGGGCTGAGGGTTGGGTTTGGCTTTTCAAAAAATAATTTTTATATTTATAAAATAATTTTACAATATGATTCTACCAACCATATTGCATGTTTGATTCATAATCAAGATGCAAGTGAAATAAACATGAAACTACTTTAGATCTAATCTAAACAGGTTCATATAATTGAAATAATTTCAATTTTAAACAATTTCTTTGCACAAAATTTATTAACAAAGAGATTTTATTTTAGATTTAAATATCTTTTAAATTTAATAAATCATAAATTTAATCTAGATCATATCTAACAAATTTATGATTAAAGATAGATCTACACAAACTAGGACAACCTTTGCACTGTAAGGGGTAAACCTTACAGCAGGACAACCTTGCAGTTTGTGATTGATCTAAAATTTTAATTTTAGATTTAATAATCAGATTATAAATTAGATCTAATCTAAAAAATAATCTAAGCATGTATAAATAATCATGTAATAAAGAACCTGGCTCTGATACCAATTATAGGAACCTTATCTAGGGTTTCAGAGTTAGATCTTGAAACTTTTCAAGATCATACAGCGGAAGACTAAAATAAATCAAAATTTATTTTCTAAAATCAAAAAATTCTTAGATCTAAGATCCTATTACATGATTATTACATAGCATTAAATCAGAAATTAAAATATATAAATATAGCATGAACTACATGTTGATCATATCAACATGTTTCTATACTACATCTAATGTATGTATTAAACAATAGATCAGATCTATTACATTGCAAGTTAGACATTCTAACCTTGTTGATCTGGGCTTGAGGATGATGTTGCAAGCCGCACACACATTCGGCCTCTAGAAGTCATCCACACGAGCCCACGAATCTCGATCAGAAGTCCTGCTTCAGGAAATCAGCACAGTATGCTAGTACTGCGCTGATCCTTCTTTGATGGTTGATCAGGTGCCTCCTTCTTATTGATTTGGACTCTTCCAAAGATGAAAAGTAGAAAGAGGAGTTTCAGATCTGAGACGCTCTCAGGAAACTCAAGATGGAGGGAGGAAAGATATGAAAACAAAAACCCTAGAAGAAGACCCTCTTCTTCTTCACGTTTTTCTCTCTAGACACTCAAACTTGCATCTTTTATATCTCCACGACCCAAAGGTATTTTTCTTTAATTTTTGGATGGCACAAAGGTCTCTCAAATATCTGACTTCCTCTAAAATTTCATGAAGAAACTTATCTTATATAGAGAGATATGATAGAGTCCTTGTCTAGGTCAAACACCTAGTCAAGGCTTATCCAAACATGGCAAGTTAAGGGATGCCCAACTCTTGAGCACCTCCTTCATATTTTTATGTATGGATCACCAGAAAAGGGTGCATAATGTATACCCTAAAAATCACAAAAATTCTAAAAAAAATTTGGATAAATTCGATGCAAAATTGAAAGAGTTTTGGATTTCTAAAACTCTATCTCATAGAATTTGAAATCCAAACTTATTCCTTTTAGATTTGATCCAAACCACCTTCCATGTAAGAAAGAAGAGAGGAGACCTTTTGTGAACATGAGAGAGATCTGGAAGAGGGATTTTGTCACACAAAATAAGTGGAGATTGGCGTTGAATAAGAGAGAGGGCGTGGAGAAGGATTATGTGGCGCAAGGTGGAATCCTAGTCTTACTAGGATTCTGTCTTATGACTTGTTTTAATTTGGTTTTCCAAATCAAATCAAATCAAAATTAGATCAACCTAATTAAAATAGGTCTTAACCCAATTAAGAACCTAATTTAATCAGATTAAATTAGATTTAAATCTGATTTAATTTTCTAATCAAATTAGAAATTAGATTGACCCAAGTCCTAGTTGAACTAAGACTAGTTTTTTCTTGCACTTGGCTTATCCAATAAACCAATTAGACTTGATCCAATCAAGCCCAAACTAAATCTAATTAAATCATATTTAATTAGACTTAATCTCAGCCCATTGGCTTAATCAAATTAAGCCAATCAGCAATCGAATTGCTAATAGATCCTCCTGCAACACTTGCACTGGGTTAAATGTCAATCATATTGATCATTTAACCCTAGAACGATTCTTAATCGTTGATCAACCATCTGATCGGATCATGAACTCTAATGTGTGTGACCTCATAGGTCCGAACCTAAGCCGGTAGCATAGGAACAAATTCTTATACCAATCGAAGTGACCATCTAGCAATGGTACCCGACGATCGGATAGGTCGAATGTGTAGAAGAACATCCTTAGAACCCATGCGGATATAGTTTTCATATAATTCATCTCCTTGACCAAAATGATCATAGGACACCCCAGAGTTTAACTGTCAACTCTGATCAGGTTGTCCACATTGTATTTCAAAATATCAAATCCATCTGATGGATTACCCTGGCCAAGGTTTTGCTAAATTAAAATACAGCGACTCATTCTTCTCCAACTCTTGGAGTGGTCAATCCCATATCGATCACATTCTGACTTCGCAAGTACTTGACTGTGTCCAGAAGCCTTCCATCCCTGAATTAGAAATTCAGTTAGTCCAGTACCAAAGCACAGTGAGTTGCTTGCAAGTCACTGAGGCGATCTCAAGTCTAAGGGACACTTATACCTATATCCCATCAGAGACATTCTCGACAGCAGAATGCTCTGGAGTTGGTCATGTTCAATGATGATGTACCCTTACATCTCACCTGTATGCCATACCAGTGTCTCCACACTCTTTGGTTAAGAGGACAACCAACCCATATGGCCTACAGCGACCTATGCTCGATAGAAGCTGTCGTCCTTATTAACAGCTTATCATTTGGTCGTGAACAGTTTTAAGGACTAATCGATAAATTCTCTCTTTATCAAACTTAAATAGTCCTAAGGACTTCATCATAACAACGAAGTTCATTAGAAGATGAAAGCTTATGATGAAAATATCAAATATATTTTATTTATTAACAAATCAATTACAATACTTGGTTGCTCAATCGTCAACAGCTTGACGATTGGCTTTTTGGAACACATTTCCCAATAGGGGGTGCTCTGACAAGACCCTCCGATGCTCAAGTCAGTACTCTGCCTTAACAAAAATGGAGCACTCGAATGAGATTTTAGCAGAGTTTCGAAATAGAGTTTAGAGCTTAGAGAAAAACGTATCTAAAGATCTCTTTTATAGACGGGAGAGCATAACTGATTTGACAGCGACGTCTGTAACTGCCTAGTAGTGGGCCATTCAGGGCCACGCGGAGTTTGTTACGGAGAGAGTGGTGTCAGCGGGCCGTTCAGGGCCACGTGGAGTTTGTTATGGAGAGTGGAGTGGTGTCCGTTGTCGTGACTTGCCGGAGAGTTCGGACTGGACGACTGAAGTTCGGATGGGATGTCTGAGGGAGCGGACTAGCTCTCTGTCTCAGCAATCTAAGAGAGGCTCGAATGTTTTCGAGGTTGCTGACGAGTCCACTGTTGTCGGATACCTTGGGCACTGATACTGCAGGCAGAAGTCATCTGCTGTAGAAGCTCGGATAAAGACTTTCTGTTGGAGAAGTCCGACAGGAGTCCGATTGCTAGAGAAGTTCATCTGAAATTTGCCTGATGTAGAAGCTTGTCTGAGAACTGTCCGTCGGAGGGGTCCGATTTCATGAGAAATCTGATAGAGGGTCGACCGATAGTGGAGTTCGGATGGCATTGTGGAGGTTCATCCGCTGGAGGAGTCTTGAGGATACTGTGGAAGGTCGAACGTTGGAGGAGTTCGGGATTCAATTCTGTTGTAGAAGTTTGGACAGAGTCCGGCTCTTGTAGGAGTCTGGATGAAGACCAGTTGTCTTGGAAGCTCAGATGGAGACTTCTTATTGTAGAAGTTTCACTGCTGGAGAAGCTCGGTCATTGACAAAGTCCGAAAGAAGTTCAAAATAGAAATTTGGCTAGTGGAGCCCGTCCGTTGTAGAAGTTCGGACAGAGTCTGACTCTTGTAGGAGCTCGAATGAAGTCCGCTTGAAATAGAGGTTCGGAGTAGAGTTGATCGTGGCTAGAAGAAGTCTGGAAGAGATTCGGAGAATAGCCGATCACTGTAGAGGATCGGCTGATAGTGAAGCTCAGAAAGCATTTGGAGCAGCCCGGTAGATGAATGGAGGGGCTCATTATCAGAGAAGTCTGGATGGCACGATAGGAGTTCGTCCGTTGGAGAAATCTGGAGGATACTGTGGAAGGCCGACTGCTAGGGGACTTCGGATGGTACTGTGGAAGCTTGGACGATCGGAGAGGTTCAGAAAGATGTCGCACAAGGTCGGAAGTTGGAAGAGGCCTGGGAGGGTCGGCCTTTTACGAACTTCGGCTAGGGTTATTTTATACCCAACATTAGCAATTTATTGATTCATATGGAATATACATATTTTAATTTGATTATGGTATATACGTTATTTTGTAAAGAGAACTTTGATACATATCATGTTTGAACTCTCAACCTAACTATGATTTGAATCATGCCAATTGGAAGTTATGCATTAGCACTCTAATTATTACTAAAATTACTGTGTTGTTTTGGCTTAGCCATGGAATATAAATATGATATTCTGACCGACACCAAAGAATCTAAGTGCAATACTTCAGTCCACTCTACAGATATAGGTACAGTTCTATTTCTGATCTAGTCATGGAATATATGTGTAGTTATAGTTAAAGATTATTGAATTAAATATGATTTGTTTCCAATTGGATTTATGATTGTGGAAAAGATATTGGTTTTATTGGAGTTGTAATTTGAAATGGAATTGATTATACCTTTGCACTGATTCTTGGTAATTTATATTTGAATATTATAACCTATATTATTATATAAATTATCTAGTTAAGAAATTCATTACTTATTGAGCTATTGAGCCCATTACCTCTTTTTCTTTTTATATTCAGATACTTAATTGTAGACATAAATTCTATTTTGAGAGTGAGGATAGAAACGAGATTCGACAATATCAATATACTTTAGATTTAAATTTACTATGATTTTAATAAAATTATTATTTAAAATTTAATTAATATAAAAATTTTATATTTTATTGATCAATTGAATTTATTAGTTAATTGAATATTAAATTTTGATTATTTATTTTTTTCAATGCAATGCATTTGATATTATATTGTAATATGTTGCGTGCTTGTGAAGTTCATAAATATATGACAATCGTCACAGTCCTAGCTCATGATCTTGAATTAGAGATATGACCAGTAGTATTTTGGATAATAAAAATTTCTACAAAATATTTCATGATCTTGATAAAATTTAAAGATGGGCAACAGGCCGGGCCACCCATGACACGGTCTGGCCCGACATGAGACGGGCTATGCTAGGCACGGTCAGTCAGCTACATTAACGGGTCGTGCCTAGCACGGCCCATAAGAGGGGGTTCGGGCTGGGCTAGGGTTTTCTGGCCTGTAGTCTAGGCCTGGCATGACCCATAAAGGTCTAGGCTGGCACGACCCATGGGCCAGGCACGGCACGACCCATTTAGGCACGGTCTGTTTAAAATTTTTTAAAATTTATAAAAAAATATATATGAATAAATTAAAAAAAAATTGGAGACTAGAGATTTAAATATAAAACCATCTTATTAGGTGGGGGGTTTGGTGTGGACCCCTATCATTTTATTAATAAATATCAAAATGGTACAGGGAGGGAGGGGGCTAGGCCTGACCTCTAGAGTATAATGAAGAGGGAGAGAAAAGAAAAAATATTATAGAGGTGACTCACCTCAATAATTAAAAAACTTAATACAATTAATAAAAAAAATAGATAAAACTATACTAGCTTATCTCTGCTCTTACTGAACTCCTTCAAGACCCTCTCTTTGCTCTTCTGTGCTAGCTTGATAAAACTCCTACTAATTATTGGTCTCATTTGTGTCATCTTGATCAGAAGATGTAGTAGAATGTCCACCTTTATCTTGAAGTCTCACTTCTGTATCCAACCAATCTTTGGAACAAAGCAGCACCTCTACCATCTCGCCAATCATCCGACTTCTCTTTTTGTCAAGAACACACCGACCTGCACTAAAAGTAGATTTCGATGCTACTGTGGATATCGACACAGCTAAAATATTGTGTGCAATAATAGACAAAATAGGATATTAATTTTTAACACCTTTTCATCAAGTTAACACATCTAGATTATCTATTTAATTTTCATCATATGCAGATTGAAGATCATTTCATAAATAAAATTTTAATTCACTACTTAAAATAAATGAAAAAGATGCAAATGAACTTGAAGCATGTGTCTGTCTCCTATGTACAATAAAATTAAAAACAGATGATAAATAAGAACTACTAGAAGAAGCGATAGAGCTTTATGCTAATAATCTAAATCCATAAATTTTTTCATCATATAATGTATAAATATCATAAAGAAATTTTGTTATCTCAGCTTTAGTGGGTTCAGGATCCAGTATCATGTTTTCACAATATGCATCAAGTAAAATTAGTATACTACTCAATTTAGCTCGTGAATCAAATACAGCAACTAAATTATGCATAGGACATACTTGTCTCAATATTCATTCTATTAGATTCCATTTGTTCAATAATAGGCATTAAAACATCATCAAATCTATATTCTACAAATTTTCTACTAATATCAAATGCTTGTTGTAAAAATAAATATGAAGTTAGATAATAAATACCAAAAAGAATGTTAGTAGCATTATAAAAAGTAACCAAAAAATCTTTCAAAATTTTATCTTTAGTCTAATCAGTTTTGTTGGTGTAGAATTTCGTCGAAGCCGGAGTTGCTGGAGTCGAGAAGACCGTGGCCGCCGTTGGGACCTGCAAGGAAAGTCTAAACCGAAGTTGGGGATCCTTATTTATAGATGGAGAGCGTAACTAACTGACAGCGACATCTATAACTGTCTGGTAATGGGCCATTCAGAGCTGTGCGGAGTTTGTTACGGAGAGTAGTGGCATCAGAGGTCGTTCAGGGCCACATGGAGCTTGTTGTGGAGAGTGGAGTGGTGTCCGTTGTCGTGACTTGTCAGAGAGCGGTGGAGCTGCGTCGAATCTGTTGCAGAGAGTGGAGCAGGATGGCGGTTCTTATCGTGGCTTGCCAGAGAGTGGTGGAGCTGCATGGAATCCATTGCAGAGAGTGGAGCAGGGTGGCAGTTCTTGTCGTGGCTTGTCAGAGAGTGGTGGAGCCGCATGGAATCCATTGCAGCAAATGGAGTAAGGTAGTGGCTTTTGTCGTGGCTTGCCAGAGAGCTTGGATCCATCGGCTGAAGCTCGACTGGGATGCCTGGTGGAGCAGAATGGCCCTTTACATCGTCGTTCTAGGAGAGGCTCGGATGTTTCGAGGTCGCTGACGAATCTACTATTGTCGGATGCTTCGGGCACTGACATCTCAGATGGGAGTCACCTGCTGTAGGAGCTCGGACGGAGATTTTTTGTTGGTGAAGTTCGGAGAAGTCCGATCGCTAGAGAAGTCCGTCTGGGATTTATCTGATGTGGAAGCTCATCCGAAGATCATCCGTCGGAGAAGTCCGATTTTATGGGAAGCCTGGTAGGAGGTCAGCCGACGATGGACTTCGGATAGCGCTGGGGAGGCTCGACAGACATCGAAGGTAATCGACTATCGCAGGAATCCAGCTGCTGGAGCTCGTCTGGAACCCATCCGTCAGAAAAGTAGCTCGGCTGAAGTCTACCTATAATAGAAGTTCGGAGGGAATTCATTTACAGTAGAGGCTTGAGTGGAATTTGCTTATAGTAGATGTCTGGGATAGACAGTTCGCTGTAGGAGTTCGGAGTAGACTGTTCGTAGTAGAAGTTTGACTCTCGTAGGAGCTCAATCGGGATCCGAAAGGTGGTCGACTGTCGTGAAAACTTGGATGGAGTCTAGTTATCGTAGAAATCTCACTGTCGGGGAAGCTCGGATGCAGACGAAGTCCGGAAGAAGTTCAGAAAATAGTTGGTTGCTGTAGAAGGTCGGCTAACAGAGGGGTCCAGAGGGCCTTTGAGGTGGCCCAGTGGATGAGTGCAGATGTTCATTGTCGGAGAAGTTCGGACAGTCGAGGGGGTTCGGAGAGACGCCACACATAAGGTCGGGAGCCGGAAGAGCCCTGGAAGGATTGATCTTTTACAAACTTCGGTCGGGGGATATTTTATACCTAACACCAGTCTCCCTACTTTCGAGTTTGGATTTCGAATAAAGGAAGTACAAAGAAATTCTCACGGCCGAAGCTGCTCCCCTCGATTTTCACACTCGACGGTTGTCAGATATTTTGACGTCCGGCATGCTGGTACTGGAGTCTTTTCGAAAAAGATTTCTTCTTTTCGAAATTCCCGCCAGGGCGTGGCTCTAGGTATGGCGTGATAATGACTTTGTCAGCTGCCTGCCATTTCCAACAGTCTGTCAAGGTGGGTGGGACACGCGACGAATGCAGACCGGCTAGAGGAGATCCGCAATCATTATTGCGTCAGATCCCAGGGTCTATTTAAACACGTTCTCCTCCTTCAGGGGTTTCACTCTGCTTGAGAGAATCCCTCGGTTTTCCTTCTCTTTTTCGAGAGCTCCGGCTTCCTCTAGCATCCTTCCCGGCCTTAGGCATCCTCCAAGTCGACCTCCATCGTCCTCACCGTCTACCTGTACTCCTGAGGTCAATCTAGGTTAGTTTTGAAACTTTCTGTCATTTTTCCATCCTTTTTTCTTCGTATTCTATTTATTTAGCTTTCTCGGGGGCCTGTTTGCTATTTTTCTCAATTTTTTAGGATTTTTGTGGCTTCCATTTGATCCAAAATATCCTCTGATATCTCCTCTTCTAGCAGTTCTAGAAGTTCGTCAGCCTCGGTTCCCCACAGTACTGGTACCGTAGACGAACCCGTAGCTCGGACCGAACCTTATCTGGCCTTTGCACCGAACACCATCCTCGGCTCCTTGACTCCGGATGAACTTTCACTGATAAAGATTCAGTATGAAGTTCCTTCGGAGTACGAGCTGGAGCTTCCCGAGCCATCTGATCGGGCTAGCGACCCTCCTCCCGACTGTTTCTGTCTGTACCAGGAGGCCTTCCATGTCGGACTTCGGCTTCCACTGCCGTCCTTTGTCGTTGCTCTCTTTTATTTTCTGAACATTTCTCTAGTTTTCGTCGTGCCGAACTCCTTTAGGTTCTTGATAGGATTTCTTTCTCTTTGTAGTTTAGCCGAAGTTCGGCCGACTCTTTCTTTGTTTAGGAACTTCTACACCTTTAAGCGCCATCCCTCGACAAAAGATTGGTGGTACTTCTCCCTCCAGTTCGGTAGAAAGGGGTTGCTGAAAGGCACCCCCTCTTCTGTCCATAACTGGAAGGAGAGGTTCTTCTACGTCCGATGCCCAACCTTAGAGCTAGGATTACCCCCTTGGGGTAGTCTGAGGGATTCCGCCCGTCGGGCCTCTAGCTTGGAAAGGGACGACCTCAAAGCCTCAAAAAAGCTCGAGACCTATCGAGCCCCCCTCCTCTCCGAACTTCTGAGGGAACAATTTTTGTTCAACGTCGGTCTGAGCCCCCTTAACCCTGTCGGTATCTCTCTCTCTCCTTCTTTTTTTTTTTTTTTTTGCTTCCCCTTCTTCTTGCTCTATTTCGGAGCCATGCTGATTTTCTTTTATCGTAGACATGGATGCAAGCGTGGCTCGGAGGTTAGCCCAGGGTCTCAAGATCCACAAGAGAAAAGATGCCTCAACTTCGGGATCGATGAAGAAAGCCAGGACAGAAGGGACAAGCTCGGCCGCGCCTGCTCCGATGCCCGTCACCGTCGAAGCCCCTTCCGACGTTGAACCTGAAGTCCCCCGAGCCCCTTCATAGAGCCCCCCAACTGAGGGTCCTATTTCAGAGGTTCGTCTCGAGGGGGCACCCAAGGCTGAAGGGAGGAGGAGAAAGAAGACCCTGGTCTGAAGGAGTCACAGTCGCAGGGCTGCCGCTGAGGGGGTCGGCGGCTCTGAGGAAGATCTGGGAGAAAATTCCTTCAACAACAGGGACTTAATAAAGAGGCTGGTCGAAGGGTGCATTCTGCACGAGGTAGTCGAGAGGATCGTCCTCGCCGATCCCGAGCTGCGAATCTGAGACTCTCTGGGATCTTTCTTCGAAGTAGGTTAACTCATCCTTTTCCTCCTTCCCACTTTTTTAATTTATTCTTCAGCCCTTATGTCGACTCTCCGACCTTTCTTGCAGATTGGGCACCAGCTCATCGCCAACGTCGAGACGGTGAAGATCGTCAAGAAGGAGGCAGCTCGGGCAGAAGAAGGTCGCCTAGCCGGGGCCGCCCGCCTTGAGAAAAAAATTACCAAGGTCTTAAGTCTCCAGGAGGTGCTGGAAAAGGAGGGACAAACCTCGTCTGATCTGAGGACCATCTTGGAGGAGGAGAGAGGGAAGGCTGTGGTCGAGGTCTCCGCATTGAGGGTGCAGATTTTTGAGTGGAAGGAGTAGGCTTCCGAGTTGAAGGAGCAGGTTTTCGAGCTGAAAGTGCGGATTCCATCTCTGGTCTCGGAGGCAAGGGCTCGAGCAGTGGAGGAGTTCAAAGCCTCCTCCGAGATGGAGGATCTAAAGGTCCAGTTCAACCAGGACACCTTCATCAAGAGGTTTGAGCTCTGCCAAGAGAAGGTGGCTGGGAGGTTTCCTGAATTGGATCTCAGCTTCCTGAACGAGGCATCCGATGATGAAGCCGGACCATCCGAAGTCGCTGCCGGTCCTCTTCCAACCGGGACCTCATCGATTGCCGTGGCCGTCACTGACGATCTTTCGGGGATGTCGACCCCCTCTACTTCTGCCCCAGAGGTTCGGAACCTCTAGTTTTGTATCTTTCCTTTGTGGTGATTTTTTTCTCATTCTCTTGTACTTGAAATTTATTTGATCAATGAAGCTGGATTCGTCTTTACGGAGGGTCCCTCTTTTTTTTTTGTATTCTTTTCCTTCTTTTTGTCTTCTTATATTAATTTGAGTTGTGGCGCTCTTGTCCTCCAATGACAGTGTCCTGCCAAAACTCTTCCCCTGCCAGAGGGTATTCCCTTGAAGTCGATGATACGAAACCTTCAAAAGGAAGTTCATCAGTTGACAAGAAAATCCAAAAAGCTGGAAGACGAACTTCACCGGCTGAAGGAGAGCCATTCAGAGGTCACCGCGGAGGCTACTCGCTTTCAGGACCTCCACAAGAAAAGTTTCTTGGAATACACCAAAAGGAAAGCCGACTTCATTACGGAGCTTGAGGAACTCCGAAAATGTGCCAGCGACCGGTCTTGGACTCAGGCTTCCAAGATCAGCTCCCTTAAAGTCGAGCTGGCGGCCGCATGGGAGAAGATCGGCCAGCTGGAAGGGAGCTCATCCCGGCTTACAGTCCAGACTGACCGCGATCAAGACTGGTCGAAGAAGTTCTCCGACCTTCAAAAGTAGCTGCAGGATGCCAAGGTGAATTACGATGCCTACCGAGTCGGCTGGAGCAGACAAGTAGAGGACTACCGAAGGAGGCTCCAAACGATGACTGACGAAGTGGCCTACCTTCAGAGGCGGCTGTCCGAGAGAGTCCAGCCTGTCCCTGAACAAGGTTCTGATGAGCTTTATTCTTTGAGGGGGACTATGGCGGAACTATCTGTAGCCCTTGGGTGGGAGGAAGCCGAATTACGACAGCTGAAAGTTTAGCTGGTCCATGAGCAGCAGGTAGTCAAGGATGCTGAGACGGAGTCCGAGGTCTTGAGGAGGAGGCTTCGAGAGTCGGAGGATGAGTGCTGACGATTCCACCGGATGTACCAGGATATGCTGCTAAAAAAGATGGAACTAGAAGAGGAAGTCAAAAATTTAAGGCGATCCATAGTAAGGGCCGGAACTGAGAGCTTGAAGTCGAAAGAAACAGGGCTTCCTTAGAGCCTCCTCTTCTTCTCTTCTTTTTTTTTTGTTTTTATTTTTGGCCTTTAAGGCTTTGTAACGTGTACTTCACCAACGAAATGAAAATAAAATTGTCTATTACCTTGTCCATTCTGGTATTAAATGGTTGTTTATCAAACTCTATTTATCTTCCGTCTTGTTCGACGCCAAAGTTGTCTGAAGGTTTCTGGCCATCGTCGTGTCGATTCGCCCTTAGGGACTGGAGATTTTCGCCAAGGGTATTCTCTCTCATCGAGATGAGGTCCCTGGTGCCTTTAATGTAGTTCATTTTTCACCTATCGCTGGTGTAGTTCGTCGTTTTTTCTTTTCGTCTTCCTTTTTCTTCTGTGTTCGAGTGAGGGTCTTCCCTCTGCTCTTGACGGGGTCGTGAGAGTGTAGAGGAGTCGTTGAGGAAGCTTTCCTTCTTGTTGATCAATCGGGTCTTTGTTTACGTCGGGATGAGGTCCTCCCCTTGTTCCCGACAATTGATTTCAGCTTGTGTTAGGACGAGGTTCTCCTCCTGTTCCTAATAAGACTGTGGGGGCACATAAGGGCCGTTGTGAGGGCCTCTCCCCCATCCGATCTTTAAGAAATCAGGCCTTCGACTTTGCTCATGTTAGGATGAGATTCTCCTCCTGTTCCTAACAAGGCAGTGGGGGCACATAAGGGCCGTTGTAAGGGCCTCTCCCTCCATCCGATCTTTAAGAAACTGGGCCTTCGACTTTGCTCATGTTAGGATGAGGTTCTCCTCCTATTCCTAACAAGGCTGTGGGGGCACATAAGAGCCGTTGTAAGGGCCTCTCCCCCCATCCGATCTTTAAGAAATCGGGTCTTCGACTTTGCTCATGTTAGGACAAGGTTCTCCTCCTGTTCCTAACAAGGCTGTGGGGGCACATAAGGGCCGTTGTAAGAGCCTCTCTCCCCATCTAATCTTTAAGAAATCGGGCCTTTGACTTTGCTTATGTTACGACGAAGTTCTCCTCCTGTTCCTAACAAGGCTGTGGGGGCACATAAGGACCGTTGTGAGGGCCTCTCCCCCCATCCGATCTTTAAGAAATCGGACCTTCGACTTTGCTCATATTAGGACAAGGTTCTCCTCCTATTCCTAACAAGGCTGTGGGGGCACATAAGGGCCGTTGTAAGGGCCTCTCCCCCCATCCGGTCTTTAGAAAACCAGGCCTTCGACTTTGCTCATGTTAGGATGAGGTTCTCCTCCTGTTCCTAACGCCTTAATTCCATTTGTATGGGGGAGTTATATCCTGTCGTTATAAGCTCATACCAAAAGAAAAAATGTGCGAATATGAAAAGAATTTTTATTCAGGACAAAGTTGTCGGTAATACATTCGTAGATTTTTTGAACCCTATAGCCGCGGAAGGTCTGCTCTCCATCGGGGTCCCCCTGAGATGGAGTTGATAATCCCAATCGGAGGTCGATCTTCAGGCTGCTCCTCCCTCCTTGGTGGTTCTGACTGCGGCAGGGCCCTAGGCCTATCTTCCCTTCCTTCAGGTCGGCGTCGAATGAATCTGTCGAGCCGACCTCATCTAATGAGCTCCTCGATCTCGTCTCGAAGCTGAATACACTCCTCCGTGTCGTGGCCGTGGTCACGATGATAGAGGCAGAATTTGTTTGGGTTGCACTTCCCAAGATGCGAGCGCATTCTCTCTGGCCTTGGGAGCTGCTCCCTAACCTCCATCAGCACTTAAGCTTTCGACGTGTTGAGAGGGGCGTAGCTGTGGAACCTTCCGAGAGGAGAGCCTCACCGAACTCGACGGTCTGGGCTTCTTTGCTTACGAGCTCGGGGAGGAGTCCGGACACGCCTATGTCCGGGAGGGATTCGAGAACGTGGCCGAGCTTTACTCGGCCCTTTTTCAACTGCAGGTTTGCTCGAGCCTCCCGCCTGCCGCTCTCTCATGGTCTCCTCGTCCTTCATCTTGAAGGCTTCTTTTGCTCGGGCATATCCTTCGGCCCGAGTCAGCAAATCGGCAAAATCTCTGGGTACTTCTTTTTCAAGGAGAACAGAAGGTCGTTCTTCTGAAGGTCGCCTTTCAGAGTGGCCATCGAGATCGATTGATCCAAGTTTCAGACCTCCAATGCAGCGACGTTGAAACGGTTGACGTAAGCCCGGATGGATTCTCCCTCCTTTTGCTTGATGTTGATGAGAGACTCCGAACCTCTCCGGGGATGCCGACTGCTAACAAAATGAGCCGCAAACTGGTGGCTCATCTGATCAAAGGAAAAGATGGTATCTGGCTTTAACGCCGAATAGCAGTTCCTTGCTGCTCCCTTCAGGGTGGATGGAAAAGCTCAGCACAGAATGGCGTCTGACGTGCCATGGAGCAGCATCATTATCCGGAAGGCCTCCAGGTGGTCAACCGGGTTTGAGGTCCTGTCATAGCTTTCGAAGTGGGGGAGCTTGAAGTTGGGCGGGATCGGTTCCTGCATGATCATTTGAGAGAAGGGTGGGTCAGTACAGATGTCCTCACCATAAGCAGGGGGAGCGTGGCGGAGTTCTTCGATCCAAGAAGTCCTCTCGACTGCGGGTCTCGAGGGTCTTTGGGCAGAATGGAAGTAGAGATCCTTCGGGAGTAGAATCGTGATCGGACTGAGGGCTCTCCACCCTCGAATTTATCTTTTCGGGAAAGACGGGGTGATTGGCCCAAGTGGCCCGCCCTACTGTCGGATTTTGGAATTCCGACGACGTTCTCTCCAACTGCACCGATGCCTGCGGTTGTTGTTGCAGTTGTATGGCCTGCACCATTTCAGTGAGGCCTCTGACCTACTGAACTAGCAGGTCGAATTGCTCCTCACCGACCACCGTTGTCGAAGGAGGAGGGGGAGCCTAGAAAATTGGAGGTGAGGCTGGAGCCTGAGATCTGGCCGCGGATGCCGTGGATCGCCTGGTGGATGCTTTACGGGGAGGCATCGGGTGAAGATCTAGTAGGAGAAGGAGAAGAGGATGTCGGAGAAGATGACCGGAATTAGTCCCGTTGAGTACTCCTTTTAAAATAAGGGTACTGCAAAGACACAGGACCCTTCCTCTAGCGCCAATTCTGTTGGTGCAGAATTTCGCTCAAGCACTCCATTTCTGTTGAAGCAGAGTACTGACTTGAGCATCGGAGGATTTTGCCGAAGCACTCCCAACTCCAGTTTAGACTTTTCTTGCAGGTCCCGACGGCGGCCACGGTCTTCTCGACTCCAGCAACTCCGACTTCGACGAAATTCTGTACCAACAAGTTTCAATCAATATAAAATTTAATCCACAGTCATTAATATATGCACTTAATAAGTTTCTATATGGATATACATCATATATCATATTATATATTGAATTCCAATAAGTCATTACATCAAATTTAATTTTTTTTAAAATATTTACTATGATCTATACACAATTGCTTAAACTTTTGAAGTCTTGCCCTTGAAGCATGAATAAAAGAAATAATATTTTTAATTTTTAAAATTACATCTTGAACCATGCCCATGCCAGCTTATACAGAAAGATTTAAGATATAACATGCACATCTAATATGCAATAATTGACCATTTAAAATGGGATGCAATGAGTCCTTCGATAATGTAGCAGCAGAATTATAATTAGATGTATTGTTAAAAGTAATAGATATGATTTTATTATTAATTTTAAATAAACATATCATTTGGTAAATAATATTTAAAATTTATTGTCCAGAATATGAAAAATCAAAAGTACAAAAAATAAGAATATATTTATTTAAATTCCAGTTATTATCAATATAATGCACAATAATAGAAATACAACAATTACCACCTACCGATGCTGACCAAATATTAGAAGTTAATGAAATTTTTGAATTTAAAGTAGAGAGAGTTTCAATTAAATTTTGTTTCATTGCTAAAAAAATTTGTCATAGCTGTCCTTCTTAATGTACACTTACTAGTTCTTTTATAAGCAAGCTGTAGGATTAATTGAATATATTCTTCAAAATTAAAAGACTCACATAAACTAAAAAGCAATTCATCCCTAACTATCCATTTAACTAGTGCTTTGCTTTGGTTTTCATGATTATGTGCAAAATTACCTACCAGAGATCCCCTTGTACATTGACGGTACTTTGAAGACGAGAGTCACTCATCCTGTGACTCTCTTAATATCTCTTCAAATGGCCAGTTTTCCTGCTACTGGCACAACTATATAATTTGGCATATTTTTTGCATTTTGCTTTCCAAACTCCATCAACAAAAATTCTTTCAAAATATTCCCAAATTGCATTAGTCCTCTTACGGAAAGAGGTTTGACCTTGACTAGCTTCAGAGAGAGTAGGAACAATAGGATTAGTTTTCTCTCTCTCGAAAATAGAAGATGCCATTTCTAAATTTATAAATCAAAAAAAAAAACTAATTGGAGGTGGAGGAATTGAGTAAAGGCAGCATCGAGATTTATGGACTTCCTCTTGTGCTCCTTGATAAGGACCTCCTCTTGTGCTCCTCGACAAGGATCTTCTCTTGTGTAGCACTTGAAAACTTACTAAATACAAATTAAAAATTAACTTACTAGAACACTTGCAATATTGCTAGAAGAGAGAAATAGTAATAGCAGAGAAGAAGGAAAGAATAGATTTGGTATGGTGAGAATGAGAGAGGAGGGACTATTTATAAGAATTCATAATTTTTTTTTCAAAATATCCCTTAAAATAGCTATTTTATGGCTGTTGGAAGGGATAAAAAGTTAAAAAATCTCCAAAATAGCCGTTTTTGGTTGTTATGGGCCGAAACGGGCCATGTCAGGTCCAACCCGTAATGGCCTCCAATGAGTCGTGCTAGGCACGGCCTGTAACGGCCAAATGGGCCGTGTCTTGCAATTTTTTTTTCAAAAAAGAAGCATACGGGCCAACGAGCCGTATCAAGTAGGCTTGCCACCCATTGGGCCTAGGGCCATGCCGGGCTGGGGCTTGAGACTAATTATGCAGTGCCTGGCACGGACTGTTTAGTACTGGGTCTTGCCTGGCACGATCCGTTTAGTATTGGATCTTGTCTGACATGATCCCTTTAGTCTCAACCCTGATGGGTCTGGATCGGACCGTGCAAGGCACGGCCCAATATCCTTCACTAGTAAAATTTAAAAATCTCTCTTGAGACACCTATCTTCTGTCATAAAAACATCAACTTTTTATTATATATAGTAATTACATCACATTTTTAGCATTATATTAAAAAATAAATCTGATATGAAGAAAAGATTTCACGATCACGTGCATTGGTGCTCACACCAGCCACAGGGCTTTCTTTTGGTACGACATTTGGCCCTAGCAGCGTTAAAAAGAAACAGTGGAGTTTAGCCTCCGCGCTAAAATCGGTTTCTCACGTGCACATCACATGAGATTTCACGTGAGCTTTCTCACGTGCGTATCACGTGAGATTTCACGTGAGCTTTCTTGGCTGCGAAGTTACCACCCTCAACCGAAGGTCGTAACTCCAAGGCAAGCCACCCACCCGTCAAAACACCTAGATTCCTACTAGCTTCCATCCTAAGCGATCACAACGGACCGTTCGATGCCTTCAACGTGTCGTACACGTGGCCTAAAAAGCCATCTCCGTGCGCCAGAAGTCGAGCCGGTGAAGACAGGGCACACCGATAAAGGAGGAAGAGAGAGAGAAACGGTAACTCCTTAGTCCTTAGTTCTAATAAAGAGGGAGGAGGAAGATGGTTTCGTTTAAAGCGAGCCCCCGTTTCGTTGGTCTCCTTCTCCTCGTCCTGTACGGTTCTTCGTCCATCTTGTCCTTTGGATTCCAAGAAGAAGAAGGAGAGGGTTTGATTGTGATGGCTACCGTCGGAGACGTGCGTGACTCGCAGATCAACGAGAACAGCGTCGAGATCGAAGAGCTCGGTCGCTTCGCAGTCCAAGAACACAACAAGAAGGAGGTTCGCCGATCTTTCTTTTCTTCTTTCTTTCCGAGTGCGATAACATCACTTGCTGATGGATCTAACATGAGTTGCTTCCTTGTTCTTGTCTTTTGTGTTTTTTCCCACAAAAAAGTCCGTTTCAGTTTAATAGGGATTTTATTTTTCAGATTTTTTTTTCTTAATTTTTGTGCTCTTTTCCGCTTGTGAATATCCACATGGAAGATTGTTCTAGCATTTATTGGTTTGAATCGGTTGATTCATTGGTTTATTATTTTATTCAATGTATAATTTTTAGGTAGCATTTAATTGGATCGCGTTTTTTTCATGATCTTGATGCAGAATGCGCTTCTTGAGTTTGCTCGTGTGGTGAAGGCGAAAGAGCAAGTGGTTGCGGGCACTCTGCACCATTTGACTCTGGAGGTGATGGAAGCAGGGAAAAAGAAATTGTTCGAGGCGAAGGTTTGGGTCAAGCCATGGCTCAACTTCAAGGAGCTTCAAGAGTTTACGCATTTGGGCGATTCCCCCTCTGTCACTGCGGCCGACCTTGGTGCGAAACACGGTAATGCTGAGTCTGCAAAATCCCGTTTCAATTTAGTTGGCATTGATGTATAGATTCTGTATTGAGGGTTCAGTGACATGCAAGCTTTTTTTTTTTTTTTATTAGATCATTGTCTATATAGATGGTCTATACTTCAGTATTGTGTTATGGTCAAATTTACTTTTATGCAACTTTTCAATAGTTTTAAGTAATATCACTTTGAAAGTTACTTTGGTTTCATTTCTGATATTTGAATAAAAAGATGCACTATGGTTGCATATAGATAGAAATTTTAGATCTATTGGTTGAAAGAGGTTAATTAGAATTAATTAATAAAAATTAATAAAAATCAGCTTATAATGGTCCAGGAAACTTAAAACGCTTTGAATTTACATCATTCAACATATAATGTTGTGGGAGAGTTAGCATAATGCCTTGAGGAAACTTGAAAAAAAAAAAGGGAGGGGGGGGGGGGGGGGTTGGCCTTGATTTTAAATCCTCTTCCAAATAAGTCTTCCTTTGTTCTGTCCATGTGCCTAATATTCTAGTAATTTGTATCAGCTTAGCATTTGTCATTTCAATCGTAGCTTCTACCTGTGAGTGAGGGGATACCTTATGTTTAGCGATCTGTTAAACTAACACATTTTAAGAAGCATTTAAGAGAATTTGATGATGCAGCTCTTATGCACATGGACGATGATCTTAATGTGAACCAAGGGGCTAAAATTTGTTCTCATTCAATGTTTTATGTGGTGTAAACATGTTTTTTGATGGCCATTTGGATATTATAATGTAGTGGATATTATCTTTGTCATTATGTAAATGGCATTAACGGGTGCCAAAATTGTCATACTTCTACAAGGACTAACTGGTCTTTTTATTATTATTATTTTTTTTGGTACACACTCTCCATGGGTGATCAATCTGTTGATATCTTCTGCTTTATTCTTGTAATGTGTATGCTTAGTTTCAACTTTCTTATGCTTAATGATGTGCCTGTGCTTCCACCTAAAAGCATTGAAATCCATAATATCTTTAGTTGACTAGGAATGGACAACCTTTTATTATAGATTGGCATACGTACAACAATGAAATAAGTTAATAAATGATGTTAGTGATACTTAAATTTTTTGGTCAACAAATGGATGGATTCTAGTGGAGTTAGGGTGTCAGCATACAATTATTTAAATCTCAGAGCATTACCTAATACTATCAAGTGCAAGATCTCAAAATAGTCTTTCCTAGTTTCTACATTCCACTCATCAAATGAATGCTGCCTAGTATAGCTTTTCTTACCCATATATAGAATCACAACATTTACCCTAGCAAGCACACCAACACCAACCTAGTCAAAGTCCTTTATTTGGTTTTCTATTTGTATATTATTTATCATCCCACCCAACCCCAAACAACATACTAATCCCCCATGAGTGTGCGGACGCATGTGCACCACCTAGAGCCCACATGGTTTTTTAGATGGATTTGTGAAAAAGGGCATGAGAAATGAGCTGTCTGAACCAGAGAATGGATAATAGGTACTTTTTTTTGAAATAATGACTATGTAACTGTTCTTTATGCAAGCCATGCTGTTCATGAAGGCCTTTGGATTTGGCCAGATGATTGACTCGATTGAGTCTTTTTGAAATTAAAAGAATGAGCCAATTTGGATTTTAGTTGAAGCTCGAATCACAAACAAATAAAGTCTAAACACTTTGGTTTAAAACATCCCACCCACTCAGCTTGGTTGGATGACAAACTTGATTTAACTGCTCATCTGAAGTTCAGATATCATTTTCTATTGCACCAATCCTTAATTGCTGAACTTGATGGGGAAACAAGCAGAGATGGAACATCAATTGATAGCAGTATTCTTATTATTTTTGCAATGAGAAAAGAGTCATGTTTTAGCCTTAAGTGACAATCTACTACTATAATAGTTGTTTACACATCTCACATTCGATTAATGGTGTCTTCAGTTATATACACATATAACATATAGACAATTGCAAGATCCTATAAACATTTTAGTGAAAGTAACAGCCATTATAGTAGAATAATGGGATATTAGACCAGTTGTTGGCATCAATCTCCTTGATACATGTGCAAGATAGAGGTTTCAAATTCAAAGAAAATTGGTGTTATTCATATGATTTCTCAAAAACAGCCCATGGTATCTACATGGTGACTCCATAGAACCTGGTTGACATAAAGGTTAGGAACAATCTTTCATCCTCAAAGAAGAAAGAAAGAACATAGGAACTTATTTTCTTGATTAATTACATTAACATGAGATACACGATTTTTTTTCCTTTCTACCGCACAACATGTTTTTCCCCTCATTTTACAATCTTAGATATTTCATGTACAGTGGATGTGCAATTTACTAGTATTTATATAAATTTTTATTGATTGATTTTCTTCCACGTGACCTTGTGAAGTAGATTGTTTATTTTATAGTGTTTGGAAATCCTGAGAGCTTCAAAAACATAATGTGAAATGCTGTTCAAGTCAGTGCAGTGAAGTAGTTTGATGTTCAAATATCCAAAGATGCTAGCTCATATCCTTTTACATTTAAAATAATCTCAAAATATATTAGGTTGCATATCCTTGTAAGAACTAGGTACCTACTTTGCTGCCACTTCTCATCATCTCTCCTTAAGTTGTCCAGCACATTATTGTCATCCTATTTAGTACAACAATGGCTGCTGCTAACGACATTATGAAAACTGTCAGAATAGGTCTCCGCGTGGCGTTTGTTGCAAAAGGCAAATTTGGTAGCATGAAGCTTTCAATTGCTTCATGTGCATGCCATATATTGGTTTCTTTATTGCTTGGATTTTCCCACAATATCCTGCATATGTTAGGTGATTTGTAGAAGAGATGGTTGTGTTTGTGCTAACCTCAGTACCGTAGGTCTCTAATAGGATAAAAGCAATAATCGTAAGTTTGACAAAGAATTGGGAAGCGATACTTGACTCCAACCAGGTGTTGGGGCGCACAAACGTGTTTGTGCCTAAATTTGTAATATCCAGTAATTGTGAATACATTCATAAGAACTACAGCATGTTCTGCCCTCTTGGGTTGCTTGTTTGGTGTGCCAATGCTAGAATGATTCTACATGGTCGTAACATGCCCGGACATGTGCCAGGTGGGCATGAACCTGGATGGCGAACCGTGCCAGCACATGATCCTGTGGTCCAAGAAGCAGCAAATCATGCTGTGAAGACCATCCAGCAGAGGTCCAACTCGCTGGCCCCTTATGAGTTGCTCGAGATCCTTCTTGCAAAGGCAGAGGTTGGCTTCTCTTGCCTCGCTTAGTTTCCCTTGGTGTTAATTGCTTTCTTGGTGCTTTAGAATAATTATTTTGTGCCTTTGTACTTGTCTTTTATGGTCAACAATATGTTTTTAATACTATAATCTTTGATTCTCAGGTAATTGAAGATTCTGCGAAGTTTGACTTGCTTCTTAAACTGAAACGGGGAAGCAAAGAGGAAAAGCTCAAGGTGGAAGTGCATAAGAACCTGGAAGGCACCTTTCATTTGAATAAGATGCAGGAGCATTCCGACTCCGGTTGTTAATAATTGTGTTTCCTGTTGGTCTATCAAGTGTAAGCCCTGTACTTTATCAAAGGGCCCTATGGATTAGTACCGCTACATGTAGTAGTCACAAACTTGTGTGGTGATGTTGCTGTAACAGAGAACTAGATGCTTTGGTTCTGTTCCGAATGCATTTATAATGATGTATGCTTGCCTAATACTTAATATAATACTCCTTGAGGAAACTTGGACGGTTGTGGATCACCTCCCCAAGTAAGCTGGGGTGTTCTGATGCTTTCCCTTGATCTGGATCGCTGTCATTTGTTTTGGGAACAGATGGTTGTTGTAAGGGTGGTATGGTGTAGTCATCATGAGTTGTTCAGCTTGTCTTTTGAATGTGGTAGGAATTTCTGATGATATGCTAGCACCTGGTGGATAAATCTGCATGGGGGCTGATTGTGGATATCCCATTTTATATGGATATTATTGGGATGTCAATTAATGATTAATGTTCAGCTCTGTATTTAATGAAACGGTATGTTGCAAAATTTGTGACTGTATTTTTTTTTTAAGCGGAATCGATTTAAATTTTTTCATATTTGCGGGAACGGCATGTCTATTTTTGCAGGAGCGGTGTCCAGCTGCCTCAGATTTTAGATGGAAGAGAGGAAGTGGGATGAAACTATAGTTACTATATGGTGGATATGAAATAACAATAGGGAAAAAATAAAAATAGCTTGGGAGAGAAGAAAAAGGGTGAATAGGGAAAGAATAAAAATAGCTTGGGAGAGAAGAAAAAGGGAGAATAGGGAAAGAATAAAAATAGCTTGGGAGAGAAGAGAAAGGGGGAAATAATGCTCTTCCGTTTCTCCGTTAGCCGCTCCATGTGCGTTTATCATCTCTCCGCCTGTATCTATCATTTTTGTTGATGTCTTTTTTTGCTTACCATCATTATTGCCAGGTGTAAATAAGAAATAATATTATTCCAAGACAATCTTGTGCATTCAGAGGTTTTTTGTGATTTTTTGTGATTCATGTAATTAACCAGATATCCCCCAGTTGTACTGCATCCAGTCAAAAATAGAAAAGAAATATCATGGAACCATCGAGATATAATCAGTCTCTCATCATGCGGTACGGAAAGCGAGACATTCGCACCCATTCCTTCTTTTTTTTCATCATGCCCGCCTCCATTCGTGCCAGTATCATGCCCTCTGGCAGTATCAGCAACTTTGTATTTGTCGAACTTGATGGAACCAATTATCCAGCTTGAAAATATTTTATTGAATCCAGCCCTTGCTATATCACCCCGCAAGCACACAGGCGTCACTCCCCTGCCAGTTTAGGTATTGAAGACTCTTCGTTTTCTGTTGATGATCTTCTCTACGTCAACTCATTCATGGTCAGAGATATTTCTAGACTCGTCAAACAGTGTGGCTTCCTCCTTTCTGGTGATGATCAGGCTTCGTCAATTAAGCGCTCGAAGTCCCTCGAGCAATAGCGCTGCTCCTTCCCTCCCATATTTGGTGGAGCATTTACGTCTGCATGAGAAGTCTCTTGTCCTGGAGTTCCGCATTGCTTTGGTTAGGATTACCAATGGGTAATTTTTTGCATGATTTTGCATTTTGGGCGGTTACTATTATCTTCAGACCGCTTATCGTATCTGTTAGTCTAGCTCCGTATCAACTGTTTTATATGTGGGTTGTCATATGATCCACTCATTTGCTCTGCCCCCAGTTCTCTTTCCGTATGTCGTCTACCATGCTCTTATGGATACCCCCTTCTACTACCTATGGGATTATTCTTTCTCATCTGTTGGGTTTGTTCAAAATTAATGTCACTACTTTTTTTAGAATGTACGTAGCCTAAACTTGCCACATAAAAAATATATGGCCAAGGAGCTCATTAAGAAAGACAACAGCATGATTGTTTGCCTTCAAGAAATCAAGCTGAGTGACCTCGATCTATCTATGGATTGAAATACGATGGATATCTCGCACTGGAGGCAACAGGATCTGCCGGGGGTCTTGTAACAGTGTGGGATTCTAACGAAATTGAGGGAAAACCATGCCATTGAGGACGGTATTCGCTAAGTACTGAATTTTGCTTCAGAAGGTTTAATGCTATGGTCATTATCACCAACGTTTATAGCCCACACGACCAACCTGCCCGGGTGGATTTCTTTGGTGAGCTTAAAGACCTTGCTCGCTCTATACAATTGCCCTAGGCCCTGATCGAAGATTTCAACACCATCCGATTCTAAGCCAAAAGAGCGGGCACCTTGGAAAGTCATCAGTCTTCTCAAGTATTCAATGAATTTATCTTCTCTCTTGGCTTGATCGAGCTTCAGTTACCCTTATGCAAGTTCACCTGATCCAATTTAAGAGAGCAGCCCTGTTTGGCCAAACTTGACAGATGACTGGTGTTTCTTATTTGGCACAGCCAGTTCCCCACTTCCTCTCTCTCCCCACTCCATTGGATTACCTCTGATCACATTCCACTCCTCTTGACCAAGCCTTTGCTCTCCAGACAAGATCTCCTTACGAAGCCATTCAAATTTGAAAAATCTCTAGTTCCTCTATGATGGATTTGACAATCTGATCCAAAAATGATGGTATGAAGCTCCATCCTTCATCAATAGTGCAACAAATTTGGTTCTCAAACTTCGACATCTGCAAGCCAATCTAAAAAGTTGGAGTAAATCTTCAATCGGAAACATCCTAGCCAACAAGAACATCATTTCAGGTTTTATAACTAGTCTCGATGAGTTGGAAGAGCAACGGGGCTTTATTGCAGATGAGTGTGCCTCATGAACAGAACTTAAGATTAAGCTCGACTCTCTCCTCAAGCAAGAAGAGATAATGTGGATGCAACGTTCTCGCTCCAAATGGATTCACGAGGGTGACAGAAATACCAAGTTTTTCCACATCTCTGCCTCAAATCGCTTGAGAAAAAACCCGATCATTAAGATTCATCATACTGGCCAAATTCTCCGAACACAGTCAGATATTGCGCAGGCATTTCTATCTTACTATCAATCATTCCTCGGAACTCCAGGAATGAAGCAAGTTAATATAGATTGGTCGAGGATCTATCCCAGTCCCCAACCTGATTTGGCATTCTTAGACTCCCCTTTCTCCATTGAAGAAATTAATTCAGCAGTATTCAGCTTAGTAAAAAACAAATTGCTCGATCCAGACAGGCTCCAATTGTTCTTCTACTAGAAATATTGGGAGTGTTTTGGCCAAGACATCTGTAGGTTGTTTTCTGCATTCTACGTCGGCGAGTGTGACCTCCATAGGATCAATTATTCTTACATCTCATTAATCCCAAGAAAGCCAACAACCTTACAGTTCGTGATTATAGGCCAAGTAGTATCGAGAACGGGATGATTAAGATCATCTCTAAGGTGGTGTCAAATTGGCTTCAGGCTAAAATGGATGAACTGGTGTTTGACTGTCAATCTACATTCATCAAAGGGTGCTTAATCTTCAAGAGTTATATCTTGGCAGCTGAACAAATCTCAGTCATAAGACACTCTAAAATTCTAGCCATCCTCTGCAAGATTGATTTTGAGAAAGCGTTTGACTGCATCTCATGGGATTTTCTGATTGACCTTCTGTATCACAGGGGCTTTGGGGTCAGATGGATTGGTTGGATCCGAACCCTTCTTTCAACCTCTAAATCAGCCCTGGTTATTTATAATTCAGTGGGCAATTGGTTTAAAAACTGATGGGGGCTTAAACAAAGAAATCCCCTTTCACCTTTGCTCTTCATCCTAGTTACGGATGTTCTCACCAATATCCTAAAGATTGCTTAGTAGTAGTTGTTAAATTGCAATGGTCCTTGTGGATTGGATGGCTTCTTCCAATGTTTTCAATTTGCGGATGAGACATTGATCTTCACTCATGCCTCGAAAGCTGACATCAATTGCCTTAAGCTAATCTTATATTATTTTGAATTGTCACCAGGTCTCAGTATTAACTTTCACAAAACTCAGCTTTTCGGTATTAACCTCAGCACTGACTTAACTTCTACAATGGCCTTCATGCTTGGCTGCAAGGTATCATCCTTTTCCTCTTGGTATTTGGGCATCCCACTCCATTACTCTAAGCTTATCAAAGGTGATTGGTCCTTCCTCATTGATAAAATCTTCAAGAAGCTTAGTGGTTGGAAGCAACAAACTCTCTCTTTGGTGAGTCACCTCATACTGCTTAATTTCGTTTTGAACAGTATTCCAGTGTTCTGGATGTTGGTCATGAAAATTCCATCATCTATCATTCAGGTAATAAATTAGAAGTGCAGAAATTTTTTTTGAAATAGCTTACCATCGCACAGCTCCATCAAGCATCTAGTAAACTGGAATCAAGCTTGTCGACCTAAACTATACGGAGGTCTTGGAATCAAGAACCTTCTCACTCTCAATCAGGCTCTTCTCTTAAAGTGGTGGTGGAGATTTCTTAGGTACCCCTAGAAACCTTGATGCATTTTTATTAGCTATGCTTATTACTCACGGAGGCCCCTACTTCACTCATCTCATCGCCTGCTTCAAACTGTCTCTCCCTTTTGGAGGAGGTACTTAGGCTCCTTTCTTTGTTTGTAGGATGGTTCTCACTGTCAGTGGACAATAGCTGCTCAATCTGGTTATGATCAGATTATTGGATTGCTGACAGTGCGTTATGCTCTTTACTTCACCATCTCTACTTTGCAACAAAGCATAACTGCTTAGTTTTCGAATTCTTGCAACAACCAATTCTACTAACTTCTTTTAGAAGCCCCATGAACTCTCATGCACACAGAGAACTCCAAATTCTCTCTTCACTTCTATAGAACTTTACACTCTCGTTAGAACCTGATACATGGCATTGGAAGTGGAGTTCTAGTGGTGTTTTCAGTGTTCGTTCCTGATATAAGTTTTTACTTCACGGTAGAGTGATCTCTCTTCTGAAAAAATGATTCTGGATCTCTCCTAATTCTAGAGAAGGCCAAATTATTCTTTTGGCCAGCTTATTATGATAAAGTTTTAACCAGAGAGAATCTCAAGAAAAGAGGTGTCTCATCCCTGAAAAATTATCCACTATGTAATGAAAGCAGCACAACCTTGAATCATCTAATGATACAGTGTTCTTTCTCTACAACCTACTGGTACAATCTTTTCTCCCCATTCAGCATTCTCGATCTGCCGCTATCATTCTCGGAGGTTTGGACTTCGTGGTGTCACTCTCCCCAAGTCAGAACAATGTCTCCTACCCTAGACTGCTTGCTTATCACCTCGATGTGGAGCCCCTGGAAAGAACGAAACTCCAGAGTTTTCAGATTTTGTGCTTACATGCCACATGCTGCAGCTCGAAAAGCTGTCTCTATCTTTCTTGAATGGCTGGTGGACGATCCTCACCCTAATATTACTCTTGTGCATTCTCAGTTATCCCAGCTAATCCAGGCATCAAGATAATATATCCCTATGTGATAAGTTTCGGCCAGCTGGGGCCACGAAGTTTCATGGATTCTTCGTTTCCAAGGAGCTCCCTAACTGGAGTCTCGATAATAGATAGATGGACAATATATTATCTAGGCAGAGAAGCATGGACGAGTTTTTCTGTAATGTTTTGAATGCTTCTTCAAAGTCGTCTCCTCGCTCAGCTCAATATTATTATCTATCTTTAAAGTGTAATTGTTGGGTATAAAATATCCACAGCCGAAATCCTCAGCAGGACAGCTTCGCCCGGACTCCTACGGGAGCCGGGCTCCGCCATCGACAGCAGGACAGCTTCGCCCGGACTCCTACGGGAGCCGAGCTCCACCATCGACAGCAGGACAGTTGCGCCCGGACTCCTACGGGAGCCGGGCTCCGTCATCGACAGCAGGATGGCTCCGCCCGGACTCCTACGGGAGCCGGGCTCCGCCATCGACAGCAGGACAGCTGCGCCCGGACTCCTACGGGAGCCGGACTCCGTCATCGACAGCAGGACGGCTCCACACGGACTCCTACGGGAGTGGGGCTCCGCCATCGACAGCAGGACAGCTTCGCCGGGACTCCTACGGGAGCCGGGCTCCGCCATCGACAGCAGGACGGCTCCGCCCGGACTCCTACGGGAGTCGGGCTCTGCCATCGACAGCAGGACGGCTCCGCTCGGACTCCTACAGGAGTCGGGCTCCGTCATCGACAGCAGGACGGCTCCGCCCGGACTCCTATGGGAGCCGGGCTCCGCCATCGACAGCAGGACAGCTCCACCCGGACTCCTACGGGAGCCGGGCTCCGCCATCGACAGCAGGACGGCTCCGCCCGGACTCCTACGGGAGCCGGGCTCCACCATCGACAGCAGGACGGCTGTGCCCGGACTCCTACGAGAGCCGGACTCCGCCATCGACAGCAGGACAGCTGCGCCCGGACTCCTACGGGAGTCGGACTCCGCCATCGACAGCAGGACAGCTTCGCCCGGACTCCTACGGGAGCCGGGCTCCGCCATCGACAGCAGGACGGCTTCGCCCGGACTCCTACGGGAGCTGGGCTCCGCCATCGACAGCAGGACGGCTTCGCCCGGACTCCTACGGGAGCCGGGCTCCACCATCGACAGCAGGACGGCTCCGCCCGGACTCCTACAGGAGCTGGGCTCCGCCCTCAGTCTCTGACCTCAGTATCAGCTGCTGGAGCCAGACTCCACCCGCGACCTCAACCGAAAGGAGGACCCCTCCCGGACTCCTACAAAGGCCAAACTCCGACCACTGCCGAGCCTCGATCAACAGATCCGTGCTCCTTGGCAGATCACAATAACAACCATGATCCTGTTCCACTTCCTGTAGCGGATTCCGTGCGGCTCCATCACCCCCTGCGGCGGACCCATTACTCTCTGACAGGCTGTGTCAACGGCCACGATGCTGCTCCATTCTCTGCGGCAGGTGCTGCACGATCCCACTACTCGCTGACAACTAACGGCAACGGACGCCGCTCCACTACCTGCAACAGGCCCTACGTGGCGGGCTATGACGATAGCCACGGGTCTACCCCACTATCTTTCGCAATCAATTCCCCTGACCATGGGCGGCCCACTACCAGGCGGTTACAAACGTCGCCATCAATCCGTTGCCTCCTTCGCCTATAAAAGGGGGACCCAGATACGTTATTCTTTAAGCTCATTTTTCTTATCTCAAAACTCTGCTAAATTCTCTGTTCGAGCACTCCATTCTTGTTGAGGCAGAGAACTGACTTGAACGTCGGAGGGTCTTGCCGGAGCAACCCCACCTCCGGTTTAGACTTCCCTTGCAGGTCCCGGCGGCGACCGCGGCTTCCCCGACTCCAGCTTCTCCGGCGCAAGCAGATTTTTGCACCAACAGGATTGGCGCTAGAGGAAGGGTGGCGTGTCTTCGCAGCACCCTTGTTCTTGAAGGAGCGCTCAACGGATCCGCTTCCGGCCACCTTTTCCGGCACCCAATCCTCTTTTCCCCGTCCGATGCCCTCTCGCGAGGTTTCTGCACAACTACCTCCAGTTGTGGTCGTCGATAAAGGGTGGCCGGGCGACCAGTCTCCGTCGGATTCCATCAATGTCATCTCGGGGGAATCTCGGCAGGAGGCAATCAGCACATCAGCTGCACCCCTCAAGCGGCAAAAAGTTGAAGAACCCTTAGCCTTCACTGAAGAAGATGCCCAGGGAGTCCAATTCCCTCACAACGACGCGGTCGTAGTTTCCTTGAACATAGCAAATTATGACGTCCGTCGCATTCTCGTCGACAACGAAAGTTCGGCCGACATCTTATTCTACAGTGTCTTTTCAAGAATGGCCACTCTTGGCGGTCATCTAAGGCCGATTTGCTCCCCCTTAATAGGGTTTACTGGTGACGCCGTTCCGACGGAAGGAACGATAGCTCTAACTGTGACCGCGGGTCAGCATCCAAAGCAGTCCAGAGCCCTGGTGAATTTTCTGGTGGTAAAGGCGCCATCTGCCTACAATGCAATTCTTGGCCGACCCGACCTCAATGCCCTCAGAGCCGTTGTTTCGACCTACCATTTGAAATTAAAGTTCCCCACTAACAAGGGGATCGGAGAAGTCCGGGGAGACCAAGCGCTGGCCAGGCAATGCTACAACATTACCCTGCAGAGAAACGATCAAGCGGACCTCTATCCGGTCGATGGATTGGATGCGCGCGATGACCTCACTGAAGAGAGGGGCGGTCCGATCGAGGACCTAATACCAATTCCTTTGAATGATGGGAATGCGGAGCATGTGGTGTTAATTGGCTCCAACCTGGAGGAGGAGGTGCGGACGCGTCTCGTGGATTTCCTCCGAAGGAATGCGGATGTTTTCGCATGGGTCCCGACGGATATGCCGGGGATTGACACAGAAGTCATGGAACATCGTCTGGCGGTCGACCCTAAACATCGGCCGACAAAAGAAAAAATCCGGAGTCATGCCCCGGAGAGGCAGAAGGCAATAGCCGAGGAAGTGGATAAACTTCTCAAGGTCGGATTTATCAAGGAAGTCAATTATCCTGAGTGGATCTCCAATGTTGTCTTGGTCAAGAAAGCAAACGGCAAGTGGAGGATGTGTATCGACTTCAAAAAGCTGAATAAGGCTTGCCCAAAAGACAGCTACCCCCTTCCCAGGATCGACCAACTGGTGGACGCTACCTCGGGCTATGAGCTTCTCACTTTTATGGACGCGTTCTCCGGCTATAACCAGATTAGAATGGCATCGGAAGATGAAGAAAAGATAGCTTTTATCACTAATCGCGGCCTTTACTGCTACAGAGTTATGCCGTTCGGCCTCAAGAACGCGGGCGCAACCTATCAACGACTGGTGAACAAAATCTTCAAGGAGCAAATCGGCCGAAACATGGAGGTTTATGTGGATGATATGCTCGTGAAAAGCAGGTCTTCCGAAAATCATGTCGCCGACCTCGAGAAAATCTTTGGCGCTCTTCGAAAGTATAGAATGAAGTTGAACCCGACCAAATGCGCCTTTGGGGTAACCTCAAAAAAGTTTCTGGGCTTCATGGTATCGGGGCACGGGATCGAGGCCAATCCGGAGAAAATTCACGCCATCCAAAATATGACTGCCCCAAGGTCGATCAAGGAGGTTCAGTGCCTCATGGGAAGAGTTGCGGCTCTTAATCGCTTTGTCGTTAGGTCAGCCGAACGATGTTTGCCCTTCTTTCAAACCCTCAAGCAACCGAAGAACTTCTGTTGGACCTCTGAATGCCAACAGGTATTCGAAGAATTAAAGAGCTACCTTAGCTCGCCCCCACTGCTGGCGAAGCCCGAGCCTAAGGAGGAACTATTTTTGTACCTGGCAGTCTCTCCCACAGCCCTTGCAGCTGTCCTTGTTAAAGAGGAAATGAAAGTCCAGCGACCGGTCTACTACATTAGTCGCGTGTTGAGGGACGCCGAGACCAGGTATACTAAATTAGAAAAACTGACCTACGCCTTGTTGATTGCAGCTCGGAGACTCCGGCCTTACTTTCAAGGGCACACGGTGACGTTACTCACCGACCAACCGATCAAGGCGGTTTTACACCGAGCAGACACCTCTGGGAGAATGGCGAAATGGGCAATCGAGCTCATAGAATTCGACATCAACTACAAACCTAGACCGACAATAAAGGCCCAAATATTGGCGGATTTCATAGTAGAATGCACCATCCCCGAGGAGGCCGAACCTGAGCAAAGCAAAATTGACGACCTGAAGACTCAACCGAACTCCCCCGACGAAGAAGCCAGTTCCTCCGATCGCTTTTGGACCCTCCATGTGGACGGATCTTCCAACATGGCAAGCGCGGGTGCAGGCCTGATCTTGACCAGCCCGGAAGGAGTCGTTGTGGAGTATGCTCTGCGTTTCGAATTTCCTGCAACAAATAATGGAGCGAAATATGAAGCTCTGATCGCAGGATTGAGGATCGCCAGGGAGCTTGGAATAGGTCAACTCCGGGTGCACAGCGATTCCCAACTTGTGGTGGGGCAAGTCAGCGGGAGCTTTGAAGCGCGGAAGGACAGTATGGCCAAATATCTTGAGAAGGTGAAGGAGTTCACCCCTGCCTTTGGCAATTTCGACATCAGGCAAATTCCAAGGTCGGAGAATACCAGAGCCGATCTTCTCTCCAAACTGGCGACATCGGCTCCGGCCGAATTACCCAAAGGCGTCCTCTTTGAAGTTTTAAAACATCCGAGTACGAAAGAACCGCGGCTCGTAATGGAGATCGACCACGAGCCCAGCTGGGTCGACCCGCTGATAATCTATCTTAGAGATGGGATTCTCCCCCAGGATGCGAAAGAAGCCCGAAAACTCCGAAATCAAGCCTCCCGGTACATCCTTTATGAGGGCAAATTGTATAAAAGATCGTACTCCTTGCCCCTCTTGAAATACCTCCGACCCTCAGAAGCTGACTACGCTTTATGGGAAGTACACGAGGGAGCTTGCGGAAGCCATTTGGGTGCCAGGTCTCTATCCCACAAGCTACTCCGCCAAGGATATTACTGGCCAACAATGCATCATGATTCAATCGAATATGTCAAAAAGTGTGATCGATGCCAGAGATACGCCAACATCCAGAGACAACCTGCTACCGAGCTCATACCCTTGAGTGCCCCATGGCCTTTTGCGCAATGGGGGATGGATATTCTTGGCCCCTTTCCCATGGCGTCTGGTCAAAGAAAATTCCTCCTTGTAGCAATCGACTACTTCACCAAATGGGTCGAAGCCGAGCCACTAGCCAAAATCACAGAAGCGAAAGTGCAGGACTTCGTTTGGAAATCGATCGTGTGCAGGTTCGGTTTGCCTAGAACCCTAATCACTGATAATGGACGGCAATTCGTGGGAGCCAGATTTGCTGAATTCTGTGAAGATCTAAACATCTCCCACAACTTCACATCAGTGGCCCATCCTCAGGCGAACGGCGAAGCTGAGGTAACTAACAGAACCCTTTTGCAGGGGATTAAGACCAGGCTCGAAAAAGCAAAAGGAACTTGGGCGGACGAACTTTATCATGTGCTATGGGCGTATCGAACCACCCAGAGGTTGCCTACAGGGGAGACTCCCTTTGCTTTAGCCTTTGGTACGGAAGCCATCATCCCGATCGAGCTTAAACTCCCGTCGGCACGAGTCGTGGCATTCGACGAACCCCAAAACGCGCAAAGTCTCAGAGCCAACCTCGACCTACTAGAGGAAAGGTGGGAGATTGCTCAGGTTCGAATGGCAGCCTACAGACAGAAAGTTGCCCGATATTACAACGCCCGAGTCAAGAACAAGGCATTTAAAGCAGGGGATCTAGTGCTCCGACGAGCTGCTGTCTCACAACCACAGGGCCAGGAGAAGCTTGCCCCAAACAGGGAGGGACCTTATGAGGTCAAAGAAGTAGTCCGGCCTGGAGCTTATTATCTTAAGGAGCTCGGAGGAGCCGACCTCCCGCGACCTTGGAGCTCAGAAAACTTACGGATGTACTACCAGTAATTTCGTCCTAATCAAAAAATACGTGCCCATTTGTCTTGGGACAATTCAAGCAGATTGTATCAAAAATGAGAGGGCAACCTTATAAAAGTAGAAGGCCCGGTTCTTTTAGACCGGATGGGGGGAGAGGCCTCGCAGCGCCCATATGTGCCCCCACAGCCCTGTTAGGGACAGGAGGAGAACCTCGCCCTAACTTGAGCAAAGTCGAAGGCCCGGTTCTTTTAGACCGGATGGGGGGAGAGGCCTCGCAGCGCCCATATGTGCCCCCACAGCCCTGTTAGGGACAGGAGGAGAACCTCGCCCTAACTTGAGCAAAGTCGAAGGCCCGATTCTTTTAGATCGGATGGGGGGAGAGGCCTCGCAACGCCCATATGTGCCCCCACAGCCCTGTTAGGGACAGGAGGAGAACCTCGCCCTAACTTGAGCAAAGTCGAAGGCCCGATTCTTTTAGACCGGATGGGGGGAGAGGCCTCGCAACGCCCATATGTGCCCCCACAGCCCTGTTAGGGACAGGAGGAGAACCTCGCCCTAACTTGAGCAAAGTCGAAGGCCCGGTTCTTTTAGACCGGATGGGGGGAGAGGCCTCGCAACGCCCATATGTGCCTCCACAGCCCTGTTAGGGACATGAGGAGAACCTCGTCCTAACTTGAGCAAAGTCGAAGGCCCGGTTCTTTTAGACCGGATGGGGGGAGAGGCCTCGCAGCGCCCATATGTGCCCCCACAGTCCTGTTAGGGACAGAAGAAAAACTTCGCCCTAACTTGAGCAAAGTCAAAAACCCGGTTCTTTTAGACCGGATAAGGGGAGAGGCCTTACAACGCCCCAATGTACCCCCACGGCCGTGTCAGGAACACGAGGAGAACCTCATGCCAGCTCAAGCAAAATGAAAGGCCCGGACTCCTACGGGAGCCGAGTTCTAATGGCAGAGAAGACTTTACCCGGACTCCTATGGGAGCCGGGTTCCAACAACAAAAAAGACTTCACCCGGACTCCTACGGGAGCCGGGCTCCATCGCCAACATCAGCTACAGGACAACCCCGCCCGGACTTCTACGGAAGCCGGACTTTGCTTATGACTTTGATTGCAGGAAAACTTTGCCCTGACTCTTACGAGAGCCGGGCTACTCCAACTTTAGGAGGGCTTCTCCGTTCGGACTATCAAGGGAGCCGAACTTAGCCCCGACTTTAGCGGAGAAAAATCCAAGCAAACATGACAAGTGGGTATCTTCGAACGGTATAAAAGCCGAAAAGGAGCTCGGCGAATAACGACCCCACATGAACTGAAGAGGTCGCCGACGACCTTGGGACGACGTAACACAGACAAAGAGAAGGAAAGAAAAATGAAGAAGTTCGACAGACAACTATCTAACACAAGATGCAAACAAGGTACCAAAATCACTTTCTCGTTTAACAGAAGTATACGTTACAGGACCTGGTGGGTCAGGAAAAAAAGAAGAAGAAAAAGAAGATACACGTCATCGCAAGTCTCGCAAGCACGGTTCGGACAGGACGAACCGGAGGCTGCTCCGAGCTACGAACTCCCCTCTCCGTCTCTATCCTTCTCAGTCGCGTTCTCTAGTGCGTGTAACAGCTCTCGCCCCATCTCGCCTCATTCTGTTTCCGAAGTCCCAACCTTAGCGGGAAAGGGGTGGGATAGACCTCCGGAGGCGGTAAGGGCAACGGCGGCAGTAGCGAAGATCTGTTTCAAGAAGAACCGTAGCCGCTTCAAGAGCGGTAGCGACACCAGAGATGTGCCTCATCTCCGAATGCACCACGACGGCCGCCACCCAAGACGCTCCGGCAAGGTCGGCATGCGTTACTTCCACCGTCCCCGCAACAAGTTCTACTGCCCCGCCGTCGACGCCGACCGCTTCTGGTCTCTCGGCCCCGACGGCGTCAAGGATCCCGTCATGGCTTATGACGACTGCTCTGCCCTCTTGACCGGTATCACCCCGCATTGCTACTCCGAAATTTGCGGACAGAATAACTTCACCGACAGCCCCCGTTATTAAACCTCTGTTGTTGAAAGAATTCTTCCTTGGGCTCCCTTTAGAACGACGGAGATTCTCACCGACCGTCATTCTCCTCCTCACCTTCCTCCAAGCCCTAAAAATTCCCTCAAGAACAGCCTCCCGAGTAGAGGACATGGTGCGAGGGAAGGAGACAAGGACTGGGGCGAGAGAAGCAAGACTCTCAGACGAAAAGAAAGCGCCAGGATGAAGCCACGAAGGGACTGAGGGGTTTAAATAGCCGACGGATCCTGGCACAGTAATGGCGGCGTGTATTCCTGGGCCAGCTGGTGTGTGCCACGTGTCGCACTTATCCCCTTCATCGCCATCGAGGGTTGACCGCTCACAAATTCCCGCAGCACGACGCTTGGGATCGCGTTTCAATGGGGATTCCGAAAAGACTCTTCAGGTCGCCTTCATCGAAAAGCAGACTCTGACATGCGCGCATTAAATGTCAAAATATCTGGGGGCGGCACTGCGCAGAATTCGAAGGGGCGATTCCGGCTATGCACATCTCTCTCTGTGTGTACTTCCTTCGCTTGAAATTCAAACTCGGAAGTAGGGGGACTGGTGTTGGGTATAAAATACCCACAGCCAAAATCCTCAGCAGGACAGCTTCACCCGGACTCCTACGGGAGCCGGTCTCCGCCATCGACAGCAGGACAGCTTCGCCCGGACTCCTATGGGAGCCGGGCTCCGTCATCGACAGCAGGACGGCTCCGCCCGGACTCCTACGGGAGCCGGGCTCCGCCATCGACAGCAGGACAGCTTCGCACAGACTCCTACGGGAGGCGGGCTCCGTCATCAACAGCAGGACGGCTCCGCCCGGACTCCTACGGGAGTCGGGCTCCGTCATCGACAGCAGGACGGCTCCGCCTGGACTCCTACGGGAGCCGGGCTCCGCCATCGACAGCAGGACGGCTCCGCCCGGACTCCTACGGGAGCCGGGCTCAGCCATCGACAGCAGGACGGCTCCGCCCGGACTCCTACAGGAGCCGGGCTCCGCCATCGACAGCAGGACGGCTCCGCCCGGACTCCTACGGGAGCCGGGCTCCGCCATCGACAGCAGGACGGCTCCGCCCGGACTCCTATGGGAGCCGGGCTCCGCCATCGACAGCAGGACGGCTCCGCCCGGACTCCTACGGGAGCCGGGCTTCGCCATCGACAGCAGGACGGCTCCGCCCGGACTCCTACGGGAGTCGGGCTCCGCCATCGACAGCAGGACAGCTTCGCCCGGACTCCTACGGGAGCCAGACTCCGCCATCGACAGCAGGACCGCTTCGCCCGGACTCCTACGGGAGCCGGGCTCCGTCATCGACAGCAGGACGGCTCCGCCCGGACTCCTACGGGAGCCGGGCTCCGCCATCGACAGCAGGACGGCTTCGCCCGGACTCCTACGGGAGCCGGGTTCCGCCATCGACAGCAGGACGGCTCCGCCCGGACTCCTACGGGAGCCGGGTTCTGCCATCGACAGCAGGACGGCTCTGCCCGGACTCCTACGGGAGCTGGGCTCTGCCATCGACAGCAGGACGGCTCTGCCCGGACTCCTACGGGAGCCGGGCTCCGCCATCGACAGCAGGACGGCTTCGCCCGGACTCCTACGGGAGCCGGGCTCCGCCATCGACAGCAGGACGGCTCCGCCCGGACTCCTACGGGAGTCGGGCTCCGCCATCGACAGCAGGACGGCTCCGCCCGGACTCCTACGGGAGCCGGGCTCCGCCCTCAGTCTCCGACCTCAGTATCAGCTGCTGGAGCCGGACTCCACCCGCGACCTCAACCGAAAGGAGGACCCCTCCCGGACTCCTACAAAGGCCAAACTCCGACCACTACCGAGCCTCGATCAACAGATCCGCGCCCCTTGGCAGATCACAATAACAACCATGATCCTGTTCCACTTCCTGTAGCAGATTCCGTGCGGCTCCATCACCCCCTGCGGCGGACCCATTACTCTCTGACAGGCTGTGTCAACGGCCACGATGCTGCTCCATTCCCTGCGGCAGGTGCTGCACGATCCCACTACTCGCTGACAACTAGCGGCAACGGACGCCGCTCCACTACCTGCAACAGGCCCTACGTGGCGGGCTATGACGATAGCCACGGGTCTACCCCACTATCTTTCGCAATCAATTCCCCTGACCATGGGCGGCCCACTACCAGGCGGTTACAAACGTCGCCATCAATCCGTTACCTCCTCCGCCTATAAAAGGGAGACCCGGATACGTTATTCTTTAAGCTCATTTTCCTTATCTCAAAACTCTGCTAAATTCTTCGTTCGAGCACTCCATTCTTGTTGAGGCAGAGAACTGACTTGAGCGTCGGAGGGTCTTGCCGGAGCAACCCCACCTCCGGTTTAGACTTCCCTTGCAGGTCCCGGCGGCGACCGCGGCTTCCTCGACTCCAGCTTCTCCTGCGCAAGCGGATTTTTGCACCAACAGTAATGTTGTTTTGGACGAGGTTTCTGCCTATCCCTATATTCTCGTGATCTTGGATTAAATCACTCTTCACATCTGCAACTCTCTTTTTACAATTTTTAATATATATCTAGCTGGTGGAAGTATCTTACTTCCTCCATTTCCTCAAAAAAAAAAACTATCACTTCATCGATAGTCATATAAATATAACTCTTGGGAAGTCCATTACACACCGCACTCTCCACTACACTGCTGCTCATTCTTGTAGCATGCAAAAAGATGGGCTTTCTATTGACCTAATCAAAGTTTATCCTAATCACTTGGTCTATATTTTTTACTAACTTTTTTGTTGTATAACAGTCTGCTTGTTGTCAAGCTTTCATTTTAACCACTTGTGGATTGCATAAGCAATTCGGTTTTTTACTGATCCTCATCTTTTATATAAGGCATCTATGAACTCTCCTTCAAGTGTCGAGAGATTCAAATCCTATCGCCGCATGGCATCAGAGTTGAAACATGACCGATCTTTGCCTACTTCAATCCTATGGCTCTCTTGCACCTATTCCTTTCTATTCTCTTCTCAATATTCTCATTCTTCTCATTCTTTGTTGCATCTCCATTTTTTGCTACTTGTGCAAACCGTTACCTTTGCTTCTCGTGTTCTACCATGAGTTTAGTTCCTTCTCCAAACTGGTGCATCGGCCTTGTTGACTTCTTTTGCCAAGTGCTTCGCTTTTTCTCTACCTTTCCGCTTGTTTGAGACACGGTTCCATAGCATGATTTGCAATCCCTTTGGCCCCTCTACTTCTCTTATCTTACTAGTCATGGCAAACTCCTCTTCATCTTTATCTTTTGAAGGTGGTGCCTCCTCTCCATCTATTGGGATCTAGTTGGAGAGGAACAATTGTATGGTTTGTCAAAGATGCATCCAACCGTATGTTCATGCACACAAGCTTCTTGAAATTGTTGATGGCTCGTTCCTTTGTCCAGCACCGACCATACAAATATAGACTGAATATGGAAAACTTGTATCCACTCAATCTTGAGTTTCACATATGGCATATCAAGGATCAACTAGCATTAGGATGGCGCGCTTCTCTCTGCGGTTGTTGTTCTGATTGTGACTCAGGTTGGTGATCTTGCCGTGTCACATGAAGTCTGAATCTTGCTTGCAAGTACTTATGCTTTACAAAACTCAACTCCACTGTCAATCACAGACTTCAATTTCACGCACTTCGATGTGGTTTCGGGATTGTCATAGAGTACAAAACCAATAAGCTAAAACAATTGCCGATAATCTTGACACCATTGGTAAACTGTTGCTGTTTGAGGAGTATCAGACTCATTTTTTTCATAGCATGGGTTATGATTACGATGGACTTGCCACTACTATCACTGCACGGGCCGGCACTCTCACTCATGATAATCTTTATTCTATGCTTCTAAATCATTAAGCATGGCTGGAATTAAATAATTATGGGGCTCTTTCTCAAATCCTCAACAATTTTGGTAGCTCAATATAAGCAGCCTCAATAGCCTCATCAACCAGTCTCATTTTAGTCCTACAAGGCACTTTCATCTTGATTCGAGAATTAATTACAATCGCCAAAACAATAAGAAATATGGTAACAATGCTCAGAATGTCCATTATCAACTATGTGGCGAGAATGGTCATGCTGCATGCAGCTACATGTCAATATATAGAGGTTTGATCATGCTTTTCAGTCTAATTAATTCCACTCCGCCATAGGCTCACATTGCAATTGTTCCTTCAGCATCTGAAGCCGTTGATGATTACAACTGAATTTTGACTCAAGAGACATACCTCATGCAACCGTAACCATGGCAAATCTTTCTCTCAACTCGAGCTTTGAGCAAGTTATAGTTGGTGATCACACATGTTTGTCTATCACACACAAAGGCCATCTTATCCTACACATACCTTTCCATTCTTTTTATCTTTCCAATATTTTGGGTGTTTTCTCTGTTGCCACTGTCCATCTCCACGTTCACTAGAGATAACAACTATCTCCTTCAGTTTCACCCAAGGGTGGCCTTGGCAACGGTCGGATATTGATTCGATCGATCGATATCCATACTCATCCTATCAGAAAAAAATAATATCTATATCCATCCCATACCCAAGATCGCCCCATACCCGTCTCAGGTCTCACTACAAGAAAATAGCTTATTAACGACGATAGGTCTCACTAATAAGCATGTTTACCAACAACTTATTACGATGAAAACCGGATCTATCGTAATAAGTGTAAAAAATTATTAGTGACGATAATTTTTATTATTAGTGACAGCTATCCATCGCTAATAATTTAAAATGGTTATTAGCAATAGTTTTAGCGATGTAATTTAACCGTCACTAATAACAAGCCCTAAGCCCCTCTCGGGTCTCCGATGGGCTCACAAGACCCCCCGCTGCCCCCCCTTTCTCCCATGCTGGCTCTCCTTTCTCTGATCGTCGTTCACCCCCACCACGCCATCGAAGCCCCCGACCTCCTTTCCTCTAGCCTTGTGTTGCCGTCCCCACCTCAGATCCGACTCTTCGTGTCGGATCGATGGTTAGCGAGCCTCCTTTCTTCCTTGGCGCTGTCAGCCACCTCTCGAAGGCGGCGGCCCACCTCCCTGGCCTCCCCTCTTCCTTCCTCGCCATCGTGCCCCGTCGGATCGCCCTTCCCTTGCTGGATCGGTCGTGCCATGCCTCTCCCTTCTTCCCTACCTCCCCCCTTCTTTCCCCACCGCATCGTCGGACCCGCACCCCCACCTCCCTCCTTCAGAGCGCCCAACCATTGAAGCACCGTACCGCCAGACCCATGCCGCCAGATTTGTGCCGCCATCGAACTGCATACTGCTTGGTGAGTATTAGCTACGGTGATGGCTCCATCGCTATCGCCACACTCCATTCCCAACTTTTTAAATTTTAAATACTTAAAATTAGATTTATCTAATTATTTTAAATTAATAATATTTGAATTTAAATATTATTAATTTAAATATTAATAATATATAAATTAATAATATTATTAATTTAAATAATATTATTAATAATATTATTTAAATTAATATTATTCTTGAGAGGTGGAACCACTCTGAAAAGCTCTTCGATGAGAGTAGCCCGACTGCTTCGACGGTAGAAATTTGAGGTCGGACCACTATCGGACCGGCTCTGACCCGCTCATATACTCTAACGGCGGTCGGAGTAGCTCGACAATTGGATTCTAGGCCCTAAGCCCAATCCGAAGTCCGAAAAAAGTTTTCGAGCTGAACTCAAGGAGAGATGTGGCCCAGCCCAGCTTGATCCTATTTGCAATGCTGCTCGATACTTTGAAATCTCTATGGTGAAATTTGCCTGGATGCCATGCTGGTGTGCTCGTATGGCCTAGTCGTCTGGCACATCCTAAGTCTGCATGCACGGGATGCACGTCCCGACCATCCTCATCTATAATGATACTATATACTTTAGAATCTATTAATTTAATAATTTTAAAAATATTACATTGCATATAATCATAGATCCGTCTTTTGATTAATGTACATAATCTACAGCATCCGTACATTTATATATTTTATACAGGTGGAAGAATTATATATGTTGGTAAATGATTTCAAATTTCACACACAGTAATATGGATATCATAAGAGTACAATGAACAGTGGTGTGTGTATAAAGGGCAGTTGGTGGACAGAGGTAGAGTAACTATTATGAAATCTTTGAAGAAGTAATCAAGTTGACCTACCTTGGAGATACTAGTGTCATTCTATTTTTAGTGCCATTGATTTGATACCGACAATTATGTGAAGGCTGATCCATGGTACGGACTTATTGAAATCAAACATGGATCAAAAGCATATATCAACAATCCCTTTGTGCTAGCTTAACAAGTTGTTTAAATATATTATACTCCTTTTCCATCAAGAGAGAGAGGAAGGAACGATTAATGGGCTGTATGTAAAGTTAAGTCTCAAGCTATTCATTACAAGCTCGAAGAAGAAGAAGAAGAGCCTCATTTACCAAAATGCTTTCAGGAACATGAAATATTAGGAGTTCATCAGTATTTAATAGATGCAAAGTTGGATGCTCCAAAAATTCTCCTACATGATGGTCAACATGAGGAGGTAGATCATATTGAGTTTGTTTTTAAGGAGTATCCTATCCAAGAAGGTGAATAAGAGGAAGAAAAGGAAGAAGTAAAAGAAGAAAAGAAAGAGGAGAAATCGAAACAAAAATCTGAAGGGTACCAAACATCTGAAGAGGAAGATGAGTAGTCAACCTCAAGAAGGAATCGACTTCAAAGATAAAGAAGTCAACTCTGATACGCTGGAGAAGACTGGCATGCAGCAGAAGTTGGCCCCAAGATAGATGGAGTCATATTTGAATAATTTTAATTATTTTATTTATTTTTTATATTTATTTTGTATCATTTTAATTATTATATTGCTTGCCATATTTGTATAATTAATTTAAAAATCTATTTATTTTTATTTTCAAAGATTACAGAATGAGTACTCCTAGAGGACGGAGCCATGCTAGCCGAGGAGATAGCTCCAGAGGATAAAACTCTTGTTCGGGCAGCTCGTATGGTTCTACAGCACCCACATCATGGGATAAAATCTAATAATAAAAATTCTCTATTAGGTTATTTTATTTTTTACTATTTGATATAATATTCTTTATGATTTTTTGCTACTCTCAAATTGGAATGATGTGGGGTCACCATTGACCCCACACTCACATGAAGTAGTGGCTAGCTCGGAGCCTCAATACCGTGGTAGAGGACCCGCCCAGCTCGTGGCACCTTTGACTCAATCAGAGGATAGAAAGCTAGTGCATATTTAGAGCCGCACGTCAGTACTAGATCTTCAAACAATATTTTTTATTTTTTTATTATTTTAGAATCAATATTTATTATTCAAAATTAATTTTGTAGGATATTTAGGAAGCCTGGGGTGTCTCGTGTCATTACTGGGATCGTCTGATAATTGATGCCGGGGCTGGTGAGTGAGTTCTCCAGTTGGCCATCGGAGGCTCGTGATGCTGCATGGGAGACATTCTTGATAAGTCAAAGATATTTAATTTTTAAATTTATAATATATTTGTATTCTATTTATTGATACATGTCATTCTTTATTTGCAGTCATACTACCAATTCGAGATTCCTCAGGATGAGGAGGCTAGCTGTCGGATCTTCGAGAAGGTCACTACACGTTGGCTCAATGATGGCCTATACTACCTCAGACAGTCCATCATTGAGTCCTCCAGCTCTGAATCACCATCGAACTGGAAGTCTTTCATGGATCACTAGATACGGGAGGATATTTGAGAGGCCCTCTATGATCAGTAGAGTAGTGAGGAGTACTCCGATAGACGATAGAGGGTCTGATAGAATTAGGCCATCCAGTAGGATCTGATCAAGCACATTTGCAGCTCTGTTGGCACACATGTCATTGCAGATAGAATGGTAAAAATTCTAAACTTATATCAATCTCATATTTAGTTGGTCATATGTTAGTTTTAATTAACTTGATTTCTTTATTTATTGTAGACATGACAGCTGCATCATGTACCATGGTAGCTACAATTATGGGAGGCCACGCACCAGTCTAGAAGAATCAATGATTACTTAGATTCTTGGTCTAGATGGATCGCGATAAAATAAAAGATTTTTTATTAAATTTTTATATATACTGATATATATAATAGCACTAATAAATTTTTAAACTGTATAGGCGGATTATGCAAAGTATGTTGTAGCACGGCACAGTGAGGACCCCTCCTTGACCTCGAAAGGATGGCTTAGGGCCAATGGAGGGGTTACTAGGAGCCGGCTCATAGGGTTCGGGTATAGCTTTGATCCTCTAGCAGCTCGTTGGTCTTCAATGTCCTCCTCTCAGGTCTCGATGATCCAGACATGGAGTGTTGCACATGTCGAAGAAATCGTGCAGAGGCTTTTTTGCCAGTGATTTCAGAGCTTTCGGGACGTCATTCGTGATATGGTGGTTGAGATTCTCTGGGATCCACATCTGTGTAATTAGCTAAGCTTGTTGTCACAGCCATCACAGTAGGTAAGTCAAGCAGTATTAATAAATTTCTTTACTTGTTTTAAATTTTCATATTTAGAAGCTTCACATAGTTAGGCTTGAGTCGGAAGAAGGAGATCTAGGGTCAAAAGTCAATCTTTCTATCTGATGGATGAGATAGAGGTGTAGATAAATCCACATCATCGAATGAGATATGTAGGAACAATCTATTCAAGAATCAAAAAAATATATCAAAATATACCCCTCCATGCCGATTTAGGCTAAAGGCGGGAGGAGGGGTACCAGAGGGCCAAAATTTAAGCTAACCATCAGATAGATGGGCCGGAGGTGTCTATAATTTTGTATCATCGAATAAAATATGTCAGAATAATCCATTCAAAAATTGAAGGAGTATATCAAAATAAATCCATCCATATCGATTTAAGCTTCAAACGAGAGAGAGGGAGTATCCAGAGGGTCAACATTTAACTTAACCATCTGATGAAGTACTGAATGAGGATGTCTATAACTCCATATCATCGAATGTATGTAGGAATAATTTGTTTAAGAATTAGACTAGTAGGGATGGCAAAATCGATCCAATTCGATGGGTATGCACTCTATCCAAATCCAGTCAAATTTGAAAAATAGGATTTGATCAGATTTGGGTTTAGATTTGAAAAAAATTCAAAAATTATAGCATGGGTATGGGTAGGATATGGGTAGTGCTATTTTCTATCTAAATCTAAACTCGAATCTGATCCGAACCTACGAGTATGGGTAATACCCCAACCCATACCCAAACATATATATATATAGATGATCTCTCTCTTTTTCTCTATATATATGATTTATCTTTGTATATAAATATTTAATTTATAGTTAATGTGATAATTATATTAGTTTCATCAATTATTGAATTATATTTATATATTTTTTTCTTCATTCTCATTATCTTTTAATATCAAGCTTCTTTTTCACTTAATATTTTTATTATAAAATAAGATAATTAATATTTTTATATCTTAAAAATATTATAATTCTGAATTCTTTATCCTTTTGAGCAACTCCTAATAGAGGTAGTCTTGTTTTATTTAAAAAATAATACCCTTCCATCTTTATAAATTGAGGAATATAAACTTGTTCAAAATACCAATAATAATAATAGTAATTATTATTATTTTTTTTCATTATGGTTTTGTCTTCAAATAGACAATCCCAATTCATCACATGATAGTGATTCATCTTTAATTCATAAAATTATTTTAGTTGTTTATTTTTTTGGATATGGGATGGGTATGATGCGGGTATAAAAAAATGAGTTATCCGTGGGTATCTCCGAATCTATTGGATATGGGGATGGGTATCTTTTTTCTTATCCGATTGGATATTAGATAGGATTTGGATATAGGATATTAAATTCAGATTTGAAGATGGATAATATAATACCCTACCCAAACCAAATCCGTTGCCATCCCTACAAAGTAGTATATTAAAATATATCCCTTCGTAAAGGTTTAGACTTGAGGTATATCAATTACAATAATTTTATGGTTTCAATTAATTTATTTTTAAAATTATTAATAATATTTTATTTTTTATCATTACAGGATGGTGGGACATCCGACTCTCATCCACTTACTGATATAGAGGACATACAGGAGCAGGAGCATGAGTCGAAGGCGGAGGAGGAGGACAATCTTCATTAATTTTTTTTAGTTTTGATATATTATATTTAAAATTTGAGTAGTATTATTTGTATAATTTAATTTTGATTTAGTATATAATATTAATTTTTTATTTATGATAGTGATAATTAATTGTTAGTTGGTATAATATCCATAAATATAATTGCTTGTTAATTAAATTATAATAAATTATAATAAATATAATTATTAAAATATTTTTTAAAAAATATATAATTATTAGTGATGGCTTTAGCGATGAAATTCTATTGCTAAAAGTATTAGCGATGGATTTTCATTGTTATTATATTTTTTAAATTTTTTAATTTCAAATCTGAAAAATATTAGGAGCAATGAAGTGCCGTTGCTAATACTTTTATTAGCGATGGCTCCTTAGCCGCTGCTAATAAGTTACTTTAGTGTCGCACTTTTTTCCTACAGCTTTTTAGTCACGGCAATTTGTTTATTAGCAATGGCTTTTGGCCGTCACTAATAATGAATTTTTGTGTAGTGTCTAGTCGAACTCTAAGGATGTGTCAAGTCAGGTAAAAGTCGTCGCTAATAATGAATTTTTGTGTAGTGTCTAGTCGAACTCTAAGGATGTGTCAAGTTAGGTATATCCAAATCCACTCACATTCTTTCTCCATTCCCTATCTCCAACACTACCCCACCACTGTCTACCGCCCCATCCCTAGACCCTACAAAATATCATGCTTCCACCAAGATTAAGCTCTTAAAACCTCAAGGGACCAACTCACACAACCGCAACTCACACAAAATTCTATATGCTTGAGAAAAAACCCAAATTGGAACCTAAAAACCCCTCTGATCTCCCTCTAGTGTTCTCCTTCCCCATAGATCTTCGAAAAAGAGAATGAAATAAAATGAAAAATAAGCAAAAAGAGAAAAAAAAGATCAATCTATATAGGAAAAGGTCTTACCTTTTATTTTTTTCCATCCTTTGTTTTGGTTGATTTTTCCTATATTTTTTCCTAGTGTTTCCTCTATTTTTTTGGTCCTTAGGAGTCATAGTCAAGTGGGAGGCTTGGTGCAGCCGAATAGGGAAGCTTAGATGATGGGTAGGGTTTTATTAGAATCCTAGCTACTAGGCCACCTCTAGGGGTGGGGGTGGGGGTGTGGGTGGGGGGAAGGCCTCGGATGTTTGGGGCTTGGTGGATGTGAGAGAGGGCAAGGAAAGGAGGGCGGCGGACTAGTGGTTGTAGGGGGGGGAAGGAAGGCCTCGAGGTAGTGGAGTCATCACCATCGTACATTGGGGGCTTGGTAGAGGTCATAATAGGTGGAGAAAGGATGGCAATGGACCGACAGTAGCAGACTGGTAGTGGGTAGACTGGTGGTGGCGGTGGGGACTCAGGGAGAAAGGGAAGCTATGGTGAGAGCCAAGAGGAATCGGGTTGGGTGTGGGTGAGACCGTGAGGGGTTAAATGCGGTTAACACCTTAACGGGTTACTATATATATATATATATATATATATATATATATATATATATATATATATATATACATACCCTGAATGGTGGAGCAGTCTGTTGGAAGAGTTTCAAGCAGCATACCATGGCTGACTCTACTTGCGAAGCAGAATATATCACAGCATCCGATGCTATGAAGGAAGCTATGTAGTTACAAAAGTTCATCGATGAGCTCGGAGTGGCATCCTTCCTTGATGGTTCTATCTTGTTGTACTGCGACAGCACTGATGTCATTGATCGAGCGAAGAAATCGAAGTCACACAATGCACCAAGTACATTCTGTATTGCTATCGTCTGGTCTGGAAGATCGTGGATGAAGATAATATCATGCTTCAGAAGATCAACGGAAAGGAGAACCTGATCGATCCATTTTTACTAAAGCCCTTAGTCTCAAGGAGTTCGAAGATTATAAATCAAAGATGGGTATATGATACTGTAACGATTAGTTTTAGTCCAAGTGAGAGTTGTTGAAACTTGTGTCTCAAAGTCAATCGTCAGCCTATTGACGGTTGAGCTAATCATTGTAATTATATATGAATTATTAAAATAATAAATATTATTTAATTTTTTTATCACTCTGTGTATATCTTATTTGAACTCCTATTTTGTGATGAAGTCCTTAAGACTATTTAAATTGATATAGGAGGATATATTGTCTAGTCCTTAAATCTTGTTCATAGTCAAATGATATGCTATTATTACGATGATAGCTATATCAAGTATAGATCGTTGTATGCCATGTGTATTGGTTGTCTTCTTAACCAAGGAGTGTGAAGATACTAACATGACATGCAAGTGAGATGTAGGGGTATATCTCACTAAACGTGACCAACTACTGAGCACTTTACTGTCAAGAGTAGCTCACCATGATGACTTGCAAGCAACTCACTGTACTTTAGTATCAAACTATCTAAATTTTTAATTCAGTGATGAAAGATTTTTAGACACAGTCAAGTACTTACGAAGTCGGTGTGTGAGTCAAGATAGAATTGATCCCTCCAAATAAGTAGGAGTTAATGCATCAGTGTATTTTAATTCAGTAAAATCTCGATCGGAGTAATCCATGTGATGGATTTAAAAAGTTGAAATACAATATGGATGATCTTTTCAGGATTGATAGTTAAACTCTAGGTCACCTTGAGTATTTGGATCAAAGGGATAAATTATATAGTGACCATATGCCAATAGATTCTTGAATGTTGCTTTGTAATTTTTTGACCTATCCAAAAATTGGGTACTATTGCTAGATAGTCACTTTGATTAGTATAAGAAGATTATTTTTATGTTACCAGCTTAGGTTCGAACCTATGGGGTCACACTCAAAAGAAGTCTCTAACTGATCATATGGCTGATCGACGATTGAAAATCGTTCTAGGATATAATCATCAATTCGATTAATGATTAAGCTTATGCAAAAGTTATAATAAATTAATTTTTAATTATTGATAAATTATAGGAGGATTATTTAGTGATTAAATTATTAATTAGTTCAATTTGATTGAGTATCAAGATTTAGATCAAATCTAATTGAATTAGATTTAATTTGATTTGACCCAATTAGGTTATAAGATGACCTAATCGCTAAAAGTGTTCGATTCCTGATTTGATTTAAACTTGAACTCGATTAATTTTTGATTTAATTAAGATTTAATTAAAATTATTTGTTATCTAATTGAATTAGATTCAATGGTCTAATTAGGTCTAACCTAATTTAGTTTGGTTAAGAATCTAATGGGATAAACTTCAAGTTCGAATTAGTTTGAACCAAGCCAATGCGCCACCTCATCACTATGCCCTTCTTTTCTCCATGCAAGAAATGTTCTTATGTGAATTTTTTCTTATGCCCAAAAGTGAATGTCACCTACTTTCTGATCTCCTTTAGATTAGAATTTGGTTGGTTTAAAATTTAAGTTTAAATGGTTTAAATTTGGATTTGAACTTGGAGTCCAAATCAAGTTGGACTCTTCCCTAAATGCCGACCACTCTTCTCACGCACAAAATTGATTCTTGCATGAATTTTTTCCATGCCATTCAGATGTTTGTCACCCACTTTCTAAGCTTCATGGATAAGAATAAAGTTTGGTTCAAGTTTGATTCAAATTTCATTTGAATAGGTGATAAGGATACACCATTGTTTGAACTTGAACCAAACCACCTCATCTTATCCTTATCTTTCATGGGATGCTACCTTAAGAAGGGATGAAATTTTGTGTGACAAAAAGGATTAGATTTTTTGTGAGAAACATCTGAGTTAGGGTGTGAAAAATCAGAGAGGGGGGTGGGTGTCTGTGCATGAGAAATAAAGGAAGAGATCTTTCTCTTTGGGCGTGAGGTCTAGGGTGGGTTCTAGGGTTTCGGCTCTAGATTTTTGTATGAGAAGAAATACAAGAGGATCTTATTCCAATCTCCCACACCACTATCTTCTCATGTAGCTCTATTTTCTGATTCGAAAGAGTTTAGGTGATCCAAAGGAAGGAGCTTAGATCAGCCATCCAGAGCCTTCGGCGTGAGCTAGCACTCTCAGAAAGGATGGTCTGATCAAGGCTTCTAGTGGACAATCTGTAGAGATCGGATGAGCAGTGTAGCTATTTGACATTAGAAAGAATCTTGTACCATATCTATCAGCAGTGGCAATCATCAGCTCGTGCAAAGGTAATGAGTTCTCAACTCATTCGATTAGATCTAACGGTTAGATCTGATCTAGGACATCGATATGATTGATATAATTTTTTCTTTATATTAAATTTTTTGTATGCAAATTTCATATCATAGATCCTTAAAAGATAGTTTAGATCTGATCTAAAGCATGTATAAAAGATTAAAATATTTAATCTACTATCTTTCGCTGTGCAAAACATTAAAAATGCATGCTTTGAACTATCGATTTTCCTTCAGACTTTTAGTAAGTAGTTAATTAATAATAAAAAATATAATTTCAAAGACAAAGTCCCAAAAATAAAGTAGAACATGAGCTTGTATAATTAATGCAAGACCATTTCAACAATAGGATGATGATATTTATGTTCGAATGCACCATTTTGTTGAGGGATGTGAGGATATGAAAGATGATAGTCAATTCCATTGTTTTGCAATTCATTTTGAATTATGTGAAAGAAACTCATACCTCATCAATTTGAACAAATTTGATTTTAGTTCTAAGGATATTCTCAACATGCAACCAAAAAAAATGAAATAGATAGGTAACATCAAAATGAATGCATAATGGATAGAACCATGAGTATTTCGAGTAATCATCTAAGAAGTGAATATATTGATGATTCCCAATATATGAAGTGACATGAGACAATCTCCAAATATCAATATGTGTTCCATTTTAATGGAGAGGAAGAAGAAGAAGAAGATAAATTAAAAAAAAAAAGAATTGATGACTTTTACCCAATTGACAAGGAGTGCAAGGGCCTTATTAGTACCATCATTAAAGAAAATAAAGGAATTATGGAGAGCTTTACAAACAATAGAAAGCATTTCATGACCAAGATGAGAATACCAAAGTGATAATGAGGAGAATGCTAAAAAATCCATGAGCTTTAGACTGGTGACATTTTTTATTAGGAAGATGATCATAAAGTTCATCTTTAAGTGGGCCTTCAAGAAGTGAGGTTCTGATATCCTTATACTTCACCAAAAAGAAAGTGAGGTGATATTAGGGATGACAAATTGATCCAATCTGCTAGGTACCTGACTCGATTAAAATCTAGGGTAGGTATGCATTTTATAAAAAAATATCTAGATCGAATTTGGGTCGGATACAGATAATGGTATACCTAACCCCAATCCAACCTTATATATATATATATATATATATATATATATATATATATATATATATATATATATATATATATATATATATATATATATATATATATATATATATATATATATATATTCCTGACATGCTTTTGCTGTCGCCATGATCCGACTGAAAATTGGAGTCAGTAAACCTCATAAGTTTTAAGTCAGATTCTCCATAGATAAGCTACTGGTTCTTAGTATTTCTAAAATACTTAATGATGGTCTTTACGACCCTTCAGTAGTTCTCACCTGGATCGGATTGGTATCTGCTCATTATCTCTAGTGAGTATGTCACATTCGGTCTCATACATATCATGGCGTACATAATAGATCCCACTGTCAAAGCATTTAAAATTTTACTCATATGCTCTCTCTCTTGAGGAGTTGTTGGACAATCATTTTTCAAGAGAGAAATTTTCTGACCTATCAGAATATAGTCATTCTTAAAATTCTCCATGCTGAACCATTTCAGCACAGTATCAATATACATAAACTGAGATAATCCAAGCAATTTCTTAGATTTATCTCTATAGATCTTCATCCCAAGGATGTAGGATGCTTCTCTTAAGTAATTCATGGAGAACTATGATGACAACCAAACCTTTATTCTTTATAATGTAGGGATGTCATTTCTGATTAAGAGAATATCATTTATATACAAAATAAGAAATACTACCATAGAATTATTAATCTACTTGTATATGCATGGTTCTTCTCCATTCTTAATAAAGCCATACGTTTTGATCACTGTATCAAAATGCATGTTCCAACTCTGAGATGCCTTCTTAAGTTTATAAATAGACCTCTGAAGCTTGCACACCTTAGACTCATCTATAGATATGAACCCTTCAGATTGTATTATATACACTTCTTCTTCCAGTTCTTTATTTAGGAAGGCTGTTTTCACATCTATTTATCAGATTTTATAATCTAGATGTGCTGTTATCGCAAGCATGATCCGATGGATTTGAGCATTGCCATATGAGAAAATATCTCATCATAGTCAATATCATAATACTGACGGTAATTTTTGGCAATCAGATGGGCTTTATAGGTCTTCACCTTTCCATCTACACTCCTTTCCTTTTTGAAGATCCATTTACACCCTATGAGTTTTATCCCTTTAGGTGGGTCAACCAATGTCCATACATTATTGGCCTTCATAGACTTCATTTCAAATTTCATGACTTTTAGCTACTTATCAGAGTCAAATCTCTGTATTGTATCCTTATAGATGATCGAATCTTTGTTGTTCTCATCGAGTTCAACAGGATCATTATCTCGGATCAAGAAACTGTAGTATCTATTTGACTGATGTGAAACTCTACCGGATCTCCTCAAAGATGACTCTACAATAGGTTTCGGATTTGATCTAATCTAATCCAACTCTATGGGTTTACTAGATTGTGTCGGTTCTTCTACCGATCGAACCTCATCAAGTTTAATCTTAGAGATATTAGTTTCTTCTCCAAAGAAATTTTTTTCTAAAAAGACTGTCATATTACTGATGAACACCTTTTATTCATCAGCAAGGTAGAAGTAATACCCTTTAGTCTCTTTTGGATATCTTATAAATAGATATTTATCATATCTAGGTCCAAGCTTATCAATTTTTAAATATTTAACACAAGTCAAACACCCCCAAATCCTAAGGTGAGAGAGTACTAGCTTATGTCCTATCCACATCTCATGTGGTATTTTACTTACGGACTTACTCAAAATTTTATTTAGAATATAATAAACCGACTCGAGTGCATATCCTCAAAAGAAGATCGACAGACTTGCAAAGCCCATCATGGACCGAATCATGTCTAACAGAGTTTGATTCCTCTTTTCCAATACACCATTATGCTGTGGTCTTTTAGAAGAAGTCTACTACAAGAGAATCTCATTCTCTTCTAAGTATGTCAGAAACTTACTGGAGAGATATTCACCTCCTTGATCAGACCATAGAATTTTAATACTCTTTCCAATTTATTTCTCTACTTCATTACGGAATCGTTTGAATATTTCAAATGATTTAGACTTATATGTCATTAAATAGACATGCCCATATCTCGATAGGTCATCTATAAATATAATGAAATAATAATATCCATCTCTGGCACTCATGTTTATCGATCCACATACATCAGTATATATCAAACCTAGAACTTCACTGGCTTGCTTACCTTTTTCAATAAAAGGTGACTTGGTTATTTTTTCAAGAAGACAGGACTCACATGTTGGAAGTGATTCACAATTACTGATTTTGAGAATTTTTTCTTGAGTCAACTTATTTATTCTGTTCTTGTTAACATGACCTAACCTATAGTGCCAAAGGTAGATATCGGTGACATCATCAATTCTAGGATATTTGTCGGATGTGTACAATACATTAATAAGTTGTGATAATATATAAATTTTATTGTTTAGTTATCTATTCATCACATTAACATCATTTATAATGATATTAAAAATATTTTTTTTTATTGAAATCTCATAACCGTACATAGCCAAAAGGCTTATAGAAATAATATTCAATAAAAATGATGGACAAAAGTGACATTCACTAAGAATAATTACATTAAACTTGAATACAAGCTTAATAATCTCTAATACTAGAACTGAAATTGATCTTCCATCTCCAACATTAAGGAATCTTTTGCCTTCTTCAAATCTCCTACTGACTTGTAGACTCTGTAATGAATTGCAAATATTAAAAGAACTTTCTATATCTAATACTCAGATAGTAGAATCATAAATTAAAAAATTATAAGGTGTTATCATATAATTACCTTATCCAGTAATAACTTGCTTCTTTCTCGACCTATTCGAATCTAGAGAGATAATATATTGAAGACAGTTTCTCTTCCAGTGCCTTTGCTTCTTGTAGGAGAAGCATTCTGCTTGACTCTAATTAGACTTGGATTTCTTTATCTGATAGGGCTTGGGTGCCCTAGCACTTTGCACCTTCTTCTTATTCTTCTTGTTCTTCTTCTCTTTTTAAAAAGATCGATGTCCAGAAGAAGATCCTCCCACCACATTCACTGACTCCTTATGGGACTAGTGATCCTTCTCAAAGCTTTGCAGCAACTCCAGCAAATTATGGTAGTTGACTACAGGCTTTATCATTTGATAATAAGGAAAGGGAGGTAGGATTTAGGTAGAGAGTTCAAAATGGCATCCTTTCTCAGCTGCTCATGTAGGAAAAAATCGAGCTTGCTCAGGCGCTCAATCATCTCGATCATGTACAGTATATGATCAGTAACTAATGTCCCTTCCCTCATTAGAGTGTTGAAGATGGCACAATTTGTCTTGTGCCTCTTAACGTTGTCAATTATGTCAAAGGACTCATTCAATATTTACAACATGTCCTATGGTTGAGCATTCTTGAATCTACAGTTGAACTCATCATTCATTGCCTCCAGCATAATGTAACAAATCATAGTTCGCTCGTTGAGCTATTTCTGATAAGTATCTTAGACTGTACTATGAGCATTCGGAGCTGGCTCCTCGGGTGTCAGATCTATCAACACGTACAAGATCCATTCGTGCTCTAGGACTATTTTTAATTTTCGATACCAATTATCAAAATTCGATCTCATTAATTTATTACTATCCAATAGTGATTGGAGCGACAAGGTGGTGGCCATAACTGCAAAAAGAAAATCAAAACCTAATTAGTATATGAATTGATTAAGCCCAAAGATATGGATTTTAGTCTAAAGATTCTTCCACTATTTTATTCGAATTGGTAGCTTCTACCTTCAATTCGAAAAATTACACTAATTCCTTAGTGGGTACCAGAATCCTCACAGACTGCACATGGGTCCCAGTATGGCTCGGCCAACTCTTGTGCATCCATGGATAGATTCTTAACTAATTATTTCATCAAATAATTTTGAGCAGTTAATTTTGCCCTAAGCACCTCTTCAACAGGCATATGGCATCTCTACTAAAAGTCCTGGTTAGATCCAACCATTAACATATCAGAATTTAGTGCATCTAACAAATGAATAATCAGGCTCGAGTGTGGCTCGACCAACCTGACCATCATTAGAAAGACACAACTAAATCAACATATTATGAATGATAATTTTGACAGCAGATGAGTTCCAGGCATGTAGCGCCTCCAATGATCATCCAAACTATTGGACCCATTATTATCCAACATAATAGGAGGCTATGATCTAGTTATCACCATAACTATTTTATTTTTAAGAATCTAATAATTTTAAAAGATTTAATTAGATAAAATAAAAGATGAAAAAAGATTTGACCAGTTAATCTTAATCCTCCCACTGACTTCACCAAGTCAGATCAAAAAAGATAAGGCATAAGCTGGTCCGACCAACTAATCATAAATCCTCCCACTGACTTCACCAAGTCATAAAGAGGACTTTAGACAAGTTAAACTAGGGGCATCTAAATCAGTCATACTAATTTTCTAGTTAGCATGGGTCAACTCCAATCATTAAGTGATCTGATCAAAATATGATTCACTATGTTGGCTAGATAAGTGAGATCAGTGAGAGGGATATGAAGGTAAGCATGATGATTTTGTGCATGCATTTTTAAAATTTTATAGTAAAATATATATAAATTAAATAATTTAATCTATAATGCATGCATAGATCAAATCTAAAACTATCATATAGGAACCATGACATGAACTAATATACATATATGTAAATTTGAAATCTAAAATTCAGCAAGTATAGATCATATCTATATGTAATTAGATCATATATAAATTATATTTAGATCATATCTAAATATAAATTAGTTTCAGAACTCTATACTTGAGTGTGGATAGCAAATCATCATATCTAAAATCTATGATAGTTGATTTTTCATGATGCTCGACAGCCGCACACATGTCCGGCCTCTATAGGTATCCACACGAAACCCATGTGCTGATCAATCTCTTTAAAGAGTGCTAGCTCGTGAAGACATCATGTTTTGACTAATCTAAGAGAAACATAAAAAAGATGAAAAATAAGGAGATCCTCTCTTTTTCTTCCTGAATTCATGCAACAGATCTCTACGATAGAGATCAAGAGAAGAACCCTTTCTTCTCAATTCTCCCACGCACAAGAGAGAACCTTTCTCTCTTTCTTTTATATCTTTAAGAAGAACTTTTATTCTCTAATATTTTATGATAAAAATCAGATCTAATCTGATTTCTCATGCTGAAAATTATATAAAATCTTAAGCACTAGAAGAACCCAAAAGAGAGACCCAAGAGAAGAACCGTTCTTCTCTCTTCTTCTCCTTGATCTAGAACTCTAGGAAGCCCCAAACACCCAACCAGATTTTTTTAGTATTTCTTATTCAACTCTTCATGTTAAAAATTAGATCCAATCTGATTTTTATCCTAAAAAAAAATAGAAAAAAAAAATCTATGAGAAGAACTCATTCTTCTTCAAGGCTGCGCACAAGAAAGAAGACCCTTCTTCTTCCTTCTCTTTCTCTTGTTGGGAAAAACTTTCCTTCCCTAATTTTTTGCTGTAAAACCAGTAAGAGAGTCTCTCTTTGATGCCTAAGAATCAGCAGCAAAAGCCTCACAAAATTCCTTCAAAAGGGATTGGGAAGGAAGCCTAGATGCATGGGACATGGGACATCTAACTCTTGGATGCCCCTCATTTCTTTTTGGCGACCAAAAGAGAAGGAGAAACCCACTTTTCTCATAGAAGAGAGGGGAGGACATGGCTCCTTTGGTGGTGCATGGGATTTTACATGGTGAAGAGGTGTGGGGCATGAGAGATCTTAAATAGATAGGTGGAGGGAGTTGGTTCAGCCCTATTCCATATAGAACTCATGAATCATGATCAAACTCTAACTAATTCTTGGACTCAATCTTAACTAATTTAAGAATTAGTTATAGCAAACTAACTAATTAGGTCCTACCCCAATTATGAAATCAGTTAGGCCCCAATCCAATTAGAGAATTAGTTAGATTAAAATCTCATTGATCCAAAGATTAATTCTTAATGGATATCAAGGAAGTTATTGATCAATAAGGCCTGATCCAATCAAGCCTATTATCCAATAGAGTTTGATTCAATCAAAACCTATATAAAACTAAATTGAATCTTATTCAACTCAAAATTTGATTTGTATCCCTGAGATCAATTAGAACAAGTCCTGTGATCTAATAGGACTGCAACCAATCAATCCAAAGCAAACCTAATTGAATTGAATTCAATTAGATTTGATCTAATCTTCATTGCTTAATCAAATTGAGTCAATTAACAATCATATTGTTCATTAATTATTTTTCTAATTTATCAACTATTAGTAAATAATTTATTGCAATCTTTGTAAAAGATTAATCATCAATCACATTGATAATTAAATCCTTCAATGATTCATAATCGTTGATCAGCCATTTGATCAAATGATACTTCTATGTGTGTGACCTCATAGGTTCGAACCTAAGTCGATACCATAAGAACAATTCTTGTACTAATCGATGTTACCATCTAGCAATAATTTTTGATATCCGGATAGGCCGAATATATGCCCAACAACACTCAAACCCATGTGAATATAGTTACTGTATAATTCATCCCTTTGACACTCGATGTTTAAGGACGACTTTGAGTTAAATTGTCAACCTAAAATGAGTGGTCCATATTGTGTCTCGACCTCAAAATTCTTGTGACTTCTCACTAGAACTACTTTGGCTAAAATTTTACTAAATTGAAACACAGTGATGCATCATCTTTAATTTTACTTGGAGTGGTCAATCCCATCTTGACTCATACTCAAACTTCACAAATACTTGACTATACTCAGAAATCTTCCATCATCGAATTAAAAATTTGGATAGTGCCGCACCAAAGCATAGTGAGTTGCTTGCAAGTCACCAAGGTAGCCTCAGGTCAGAGGGACATATTTATCCATATCCCATCAGAGCAATCCTTGACAGCAAAGTGCTCTGAAAGTGATCACGCTCAATGAAATATACTCCTATAAATCATCCAAATGCTATACCCACATCATCACATGCCTTGGTTAAGAGGACAACCAACTAATATGGCACACAACGACCTACACTCAATATAATTATCGTTCTTATAATAATTGTATCATTTGATCGTGAGCAGAATTTAAGAATCACACGATAAATCCTCCTTTATCATTTTGAAAGTAGCTCTAAGGACTTCATCATAACATCTGAGTTCTATTTAAGAAGATATATTTCTTATAATGAATCTTGTCAGATAATATTTATCATTTTATAATTCATATACATGTATGGAGCACAGTCATCTACAATCTAGATGATTGGCTTTAGGACACAATTTTCAATAACTTTCACTTGGACTAAAACCAATCAGATTGGTACCAAATACCCATTTTTCATTTATGATCATTGAACTCTTTAGATCCGATTGCTCTAGTTAATGGGTCGGTCAAGTTTTTCTTTCGATCGATCTTTCTAAGGTCGACTTTATTTCGATCTTATCAAACAAGATGATTGCAATATAGAAAATATTTGGTTCTCAGACGGAACATCAATTCTTCAGCTTGAGCTATGGCTCCAGTATTATTGTCAATATAGAAGGACTGGACCATCAACAGAGGATGCCTCTCCAAGCTCGCTAATGAACTTTCATAACTGAGCAACTTCTTTACCAGCATCAAATTTCATAAAAAACTCCATATCATAAATAAAATTGGCTATTAAATACTACATGGAACATTTCCAGCATGTCACTCCTCTTTTTAGGATAAACATATAATTTGGTACAACTTTATTATTTCAGTCTGACTAGAAACTGAAATCAATATTTCATAGATTTTAAATTAAATTCTCCATAAATGAGCTATTGGTCCTTAGAATTTCATAAATACTTAAGGATGGTTCTCATAACCTTCCAAATCTTTATGGAGAACAGAGATGACAACCAAACTTTTATTTCCTATAATATAGGGATGTCATTCCTAATTAAGAGAGTTTCATCCAAACAACACAAAGAATACTTTTACAGAACTATTAGACTATTTGTACATACAGGATTATGCTTCATTCTCAATAAAGTAATACGTTCAAAATATATATTCCAACTCTGAGAAGTTTAATTCAATCTGAATGGACTTGAGGATTGCCACAAGAAAAACATCTCGTCATAATCAACACTATAACTTTAATAAAATCTTTTGGCAATTGGACAAAATTAATAAGTCTCCATCTTTCCATCTGCACCTCTTATCCATCTAAAATCCACTCACACTCTATGGGTCTTACCCCTTTAGGTGAATCAATGAATGTCCATACATCGTCGATCTTTATGGATTTTATTTCAGATTTAATGACTCCAAGCCACTTCTCAAAGTTAGATCCTTGTATGGCATCCGTATGGAAGATCAAATCTTCATTCCAAACCTAGAAATCGAAGTATTTGGTCAGCTGACACGGTACTCTACCGCATTTACATAGAGATGCCTTTATATCGGGCTCTGAATTTGATCTAATTAACTCTGGTTCTATTAGTTTGTGTCAGAGTCAGTTTCTCTACCTATCAAGCTAGACCAAGCTTACTCTTAATGGCATCAGTTCCTTTACCAAGAAATTTTTTTTTCAAAAAGAATGCCTTAAGATTCATGAACATCTGATGTCTATCAGGAAGGTAAAAAAAATATCTCTAAAATAATATTTATCAGACCAAAATCCAAGCTAGTCAGTTTGTAAATATTTCACATAAATTTGATACTCTAAATTCTAAGATAAGAGAGTATCGAATTACCCAAGTCCATATCTCATATAGAGTTTTGGTGATCGATTTGCTCGAAACGTTCTTGAGCACGTATCAAGTAGTCTCTAAAGCACAACCTCTGGCTGACTAGCAAATCTACAGTAGATCGAACCATGTCTAACAAAGTTCAATTCCTCCTTTCAAACACCCTTTTAAACAGTAGTGTCCCGAAGAGGTCCATTGAGAGAGAATCTAATTCTCTTCAAGACAGGTCAAAAACTTATTGTAAAGATATTCACTTCATTAGTCTAACTAATGAGTTATAATACTTTTTGCTATTTATTTTTTTACCTCATTACAGAATTGTTTAAATATTTCAATCGATTCAGATTTGTGCTTCATAAGCAAGATGTACCCATACCAAAATAGGTCGTTAGAGATTTTAATGAAGTAGTAAGCCATCTTCTGGCACTTATATTCATGAGTGCAAATACATCAATATGTATCAAAATCAGAATATCACTAGCTCGTTCACCTTTCTCAATAAAAGGTGATTAAGTCAACTATGCCAAAGGTAAGTTTTAGTGACATTATCTAATCTAGGGTGCTAGTTAGATGTGTACTTTACACTAACGGGCTATAGTACTGAGTTTATATCATTTTCAATTATTCACTCATTATTGCAGTATCATTTACAATGATATCACAATAATCATTCTTATTAATACCATCAATAAAATTGGATAATAATGACAATCACTTAAAATGATATTTTCAGGATTGAAAATAAGCTTGATGATTCCTAATGTTAAGACTGAAACAGACTTTCATCTTTTACATTCAAAAGTCTCTAGCCATTTACAGAACTTCTACTATCCTGAAGTCTTTTACAACTATTTGCAAACATGACTTGTACAGTCGATATCCAATATCTAGATAGTAGTATTACCAATAGAAAAATTTCAAAGAGTTATCATACAACTATTTTGATTAGGAATCATTTGCTGATTTCTCTTTTAGGCCTGTTTGGGTTAGCCTGAGACTTCTTGATTAATTCGCTCAAAAACTATATTCAACTTTCGATACTGGCTATCGAAGTTAGATCCGATAACAGTGTCACTATCTAACAGTGAACAGAGCGATAATATTCTAGCCATTTCTGAAAAGAGAACAATTGACCTATTAGTATATGAACTATTTTAAGCCTAAAGACTTGGACTTTAGTCTAAAAGTTCTCCCACTATTTTATACGAATTGATAATCTCTACCTCCAATCTAAAGAATTACTTTAATTTTCTTAGCAGGTACGAGAATTCACACAGACTGCATTCAGGCCTGAGTGTGGCTCGACCAATCCTAATGCATCCATGGATAGGTTCATAACCAATTATTTCTTCAAATAATTTCTAGCAATTAGAGTTTGCCCCAGATATCTCTTCAGCAGGCATGTGGCACCTCCACTAAAAAACCTAGTTAGATCCAACCATTAACATGACAACATCAAGTGCATCCAATAAACGAATGTCTAGATCCGAGTATGGCTCGACCAACCTGAGTATTAAACTAAAGGTACAATAAGATGATCATATGATGGATGATAATTTCAATACATAATAGACACTAGACGTGTGGCATCTTTAATACCTATTTAGAATATTGGACTCATTATTTCGCACCTTAATGGGAGGCTATGATCTAGTTATCCCCATAACTAGCTCATTTTATGGACCTAATAATTTAGAAAATTTGGTTAATATATTTTAGAAGATATTAGTCAACCTACAAATCATAAATCCTCTTACTGACTTCACCAAGTCATGTAAAGGATTAGTGACTAGTGGGTCCAACCGATACATCGTAAATCCTTTCACTACTTCATCAAGTCATGAGAAGGATTAGAGACAAGTCGGTTCAAGGTACCTAAATCAGTCATACTGATTAATCTTAATGACATGGGTCAACTTAAGTCACCTAGCGATCTAATCAGCCCAATAACTCGGGCTCAACCATTGAGCCTCAATCAAGGTCCATTTGGTTTAATCAAAGATATAGACTCGACCTTCTATAATTATTGTATTCGATCTAGAGTACTCTTGACCTAATCTAAATCAACTATTGGTTAGATTTGATCCACTACTCTTTTTAGTTCATTAGGTCTTTAATTTTAACCTTAGGTCTAACCTAATTAAAAGGACTTGATTTAAGCTAATCCATGCCCCACATTTTATACAATGTCATTAGATCTTTAATCATAATTTTAGATCTAAAATATATTTTTTAATTCTTAATTAAGTATAGCATTAATTTGGGTTAAGATTATTAATTGAAACTATTATAATTTTGTAAAATAATTTTACATCAATTTTATGCAAAATTTTCTATTTTAAAAACTAGAATGGCTCACCCCTGAACTGAGTTGGCTCACTTTAGTAGGTCGACTAAGTCTGATACTTGATCGACTAACTGATCATGAACAGTAACCATTACTGTTTGGCTTGAGACAACTGGGTCGGATCAGTCAGCATTGAATCGATTAAATCAGGGGATTGGTTGGACTCAGTTCAAAACTAGTCGGCCCAGTTAGCATGCCAACAAGTATCACATAGTTTTAGATCTAAAAATTCTCGCATAAACTAAAATAAAATTAATCATAACAAACTTTAGATCATATATAAATATTTTATGATTTTAAATTTTATTTTTAATAATTAAAATAATTTTAATCATACAGATTAGATATTTTACTTTTCATACAACTCAAGCTTTGTATTACATACAAAAATTCTTAGGATTTCAATATCTAGGGTTTTGCAGAAAATTAAGTTCTTCCTTTTGCTTTCTTCTTCATGGGATTAAATCACATGGCACCTCTACACATCATAAGAGCACCCTATCAAATAGGAAGAGAGGACTTTTAAACTTTTTCTGCTCCTATGACCGGATGGCTTGGTGATCAATCCCATCCAAGTATTTGCTAATAGGATCATCTAATTTACTCACATATCATATATGCAAAAATTTAGATCAAATCTAAATTATATTAGATCTGATTTTTATATTAGATCATATTTAAAATCAGATCATAATACATCTCATGTACTGTTAAATCTAGATTTTAATTCTACATACATATATGCTCATGTCATAATGAATCTTCGCTCTGATACCAGTTGAAGGGAAGCATGGTGGTTTTGTGCATGTATTTTTAAAATTTTATAGTAAAATATATATAGATTAAATAATTTAATCTACAATGCATGCATAGATCAAATCTAAAACTACCATATAGGAATTACGACATGAACTAATATACATGTATGTAAATCTGAAATCTAAAATTCAGCAAGTATAGATCATATCTATAAGTAATTAGATCATATCTAAATTATATTTAGATCATATCTAAATATAAATTAGTTTTCAAAACTCCATATCTGAGTGTGGATAGCAGATCATCATATCTAAACTCCATGATAGTTGGTTCTTCATGATGCTCGACAGTCGCACATGTGTCAACCTCTATAGGTATCCACACGAAGCCCATGTGCTGATCGATCTCCCTAAGAGTGCTAGCTCACGAAGACATCATATTTTAGCTAATCTAAGAAGAATATGAAGAAGATGAAGAATAAAGAGACCCTCCCTTTTTCTTTCTGGATCCACGCAACAGATCTCTATGATAGAGATCAAGAGAAGAACCCATTCTTCTCAATTCTCCCATGCACAAGAGAGAACCTTTCTCTCTTCTTTGTACACCTTTAAGAAGAATTTTTATTCTCTAATTTTTTATGATAAAAATTAGATTTAATTTAATTTCTCATACTAAAAATTACATAAAATTTTAAGCTCTAGAAGAACCCAAAAGAGAGACCCAAGAGAAAAATCATTCTTCTCTCTTCTTCTCCCTTTTTCTTCTTGATCTAGAACTCTAGGAAGCCCCAAACATCTAACCAAATTTTTTTGGTATTTTTTCTCTAAATTCTCATATTAAAAATTAGATTCAATCTAATTTTTATCTTAAAAAAAAATAAAAAAAAATCTATGAGAAGAACTCCTTCTTCTCCAAGGCTGCGCACAAAAAAGAAGACCCTTCTTCTTCCTTCTTTTTCTCTCGTTGGGAAGAACTTTTCTTCTCTATTTTTTTGCTGTAAAACTATTAAGAGAGCCTCTCTTTGATTCCTAAGAATCAGTAGCAAAAGCCTCATAAAATTCTTTCAAAAAGGGTTGGGAAGGAAGTCTAGATGCATAGGATATGGGGCGTTCAACTCTTGGATGCCCCTCCTTTCTTTTTGGCGACCAAAAGAGGAGGTGACACCCACTTTTCTCATGGAAGAGAGGGGAGGACGTGGCTCCTTTGGTGGGGCATGGGATTTTACATGGTGAAGAGGTGTGGAGCGTGAGAGATCTTAAATAGATAGGTGGAGAGAGTTGGTTCAGTCCTATTCCAAATAGGACTCATGAATATTGATCAAACTCTAACTAATATTTGGACCCAATCCTAACTAATTTAGGAATTTGTTATAATAAACTAACTAATTAGATCCTAGTCTAATTATGAAACCAATTAGGCCCCAATCCAATTAAAGAATTAGTTAGATTAAAATCTTATTGATCCAAGGATTGATTTTTAATGGATATCAGAAAAGTTATTGATCAATAGGGCTTGATCCAATCAAGCCTATTATCCAATTGGATTTGATCCACTCAAAGTCTATATCAAACTAAATTGAATCTTATTTAACTCAAAATTTGATTTGCATCCTTGAGATCATTTGAAACAAACCATTTTGTCTAATAAGACTGCATCCAATCAATCCAATGCAAACCTAACTGAATCAAATTTAATTAGATCTGATCCAATCTCTATTGCTCAATCAAATTGAGCCAATTAATAATCATATTATTAATTAATTATTCTTCTAATTTATCAATGATTAGTAAATAATTTATTGCAACCTTTGCAAAGAATTAATCATCAATCACATTGATAATTAAATCCTTCAATAATTCATAATTGTTGATCAGCCATTTGATCAGACAGTATTTCTATGTGTGTGATCCTATAGATTTGAACCTAAGCCAGTAGCACAAGAATAATTTTTATACTAATTGATGTTACCATCTAACAATAATTTTCGATATCCAGATAGGCCGAATGTATGCCTAGCAACACTCTAGAACCCATATAGATATAGTTACCGCATAATTCATCTCTTTGATACTCGATGCTTAAAAATAACTTTAGGTTAAACTATCAACCCAAAATGAGTGGTCCACATTATGTCTCAATCTCAAAAATCCTGTGACTCCTCGCTAGGACTACTTTGGTAAAGTTTTGCTAAATTAAAACACAGTGATGTATCATTTCTAATTTTTTTTAGAGTGGTCAATCCCGTCTTGACTCACACTCAGACTTCATAAGTACTTGACTGTATCCAAAAATCTTCCATCATAGAATTAAAAATTCAGATAGTCCGGTACCAAAGCAAAGTGAGTTGCTTGTAAGTCACCGAGGTAGCCTCAGGTCAGAGGGACACATATACCCATATCCCATCAGAGAAAACCTTAACAGTAGAGTGCTCTGAAAGTGGTCATGCTCAATGAAATATACTCCTATAAATCATCTATATGCTATATTCGTATCACCACACGCCTTGGTTAAGAAGACAACCAACTAATATGGCACACATGTTGGAAAATATGTTCCAAAAGCCAATCGTCAACCTGTTGACGGTTGAGCAATCTTGTATTGTAATTGATTTGTTAATAAATAAAATATATTTTTAACATTTTCATCACAAGCTTTCATCTTCTAATGAACTCCGATATTGTGATGAAGTCCTTAGGACTATTTAGGTTCGATAAAGAGAGGATTTATTGATTAGTCCTTAAAACTGTTCACAATCAAATGATGGGCTGTTAATAAGGATGACAGCTTCTATCGAGCATAGGTTGCTGTAGGTCATATGGGTTGGTTGTCCTCTTAACCAAGGAGTGTGGAGATACTGGTATGACATACAGGTGAGATGTAAGGGTACATCATAATTGAACGTGACCAACTCCAGAGCATTCTGCTGTCGAGAATGTCTCTGATAGGATATAGGTATAAGTATCCCTTAGACCTGAGATCGCCTCAGTGACTTGCAAGCAACTCACTGTGCTTTGGTACTGCACTAACTAAATTTCTAATTTAGTGATGGAAGGCTTCTGGGCATAGTCAAGTACTTGCAAAGTCAGAGTGTGATCAAGATGGGATTGACCACTCCAAGAGTTGGAGAAGAATGAGTCGCTGTATTTCAATTTAGCAAAATCTTGGCTAGGGTAATCCATCAGATGGATTTGATATTTTAAAATACAATGTAGACAACCTGATCAAAGTTGATAGTTGAACTCTGAGGTATCCTATGATCATTTTGGTTAAGGGGATGAATTATATGGAAACTATATCCACATGGGTTTTAAGGATGTTGTTCTACACATTCGACCTATCTGACCGTCGGGTACCATTACTAGATGGTCACTTTGATTGGTATAAAAATTTATTTCTATGCTACCAACTTAGGTTTGGACCTATGAGGTCACACATATTAGAGTTCACGATCTGATTTGATGATTGATCAATGATTAAGAATCGTTCTAGGGTTAAACGATCAATACGATTGACATTTAACCTAGTGCAAGTGTTGCAGGAGGATCGATTAGCAATTTGATTGCTAATTGACTTAATTTGATCAAGCCAATGAGCTAAGATTAAGTTTAATTGAATATAATTTAATTAGATTTAGTTTGGACTTGATTGGATCAAGTCCAATTGGTTTATTGGATAAGCCAAGTGCAAGAAAAAACTAGTCCTAGTTCAAATAAGACTTGGGTCAACCTAATTTCTAATTCGATTAGAAAATTAAATCAGATTTAAATTTAATTTAATTTGATTAAATTAGGCTCTTAATTGGGTTAAGACCTATTTTAATTAGGTTGATTTGATTTTGGTTTGATTTGGTTTGAGAAATCAAATTTGAACAAGTCATAGATTGAATCCTAGTAAGACTAGGATTCCACCTTGCGCCACCTTAGCCCCCCACGCCCACTCTCTCTTATCCCATGCCCACTATCTCTTATTTTGTGTGACAAAACTCTCTCTCCCAGGTCTTCATGCATGCCCAAAACTTTCCTCTCTTTCTCTCTTACATGGAATGTGGTTGTGGACCAAGGCAAAGTAGGAATTAGTTTGGATTTCAAATTCTATGAGATAGAGTTTTAAGAAACCAAAACTCTTTCCTTATGGCACTGATTTTATTCAAATCTTTTTTGAAATTTTTATGACTTTTATGGCACATAATATGCACCATTTGCTGGTGGTTCATGGTAGAAAAAGAAGGAGGGGACACCCAAGAGTTGGGTGCCCCTTATCTTGCCTTGTTTGGATAATCCTTGTCTAGGTATTTGACCTAGATAAAGACTCTTCATATCTCTCTATTTAAAATGAATTTCTTCATAAAATTTTTGTGGATTATAGAGCATTGAGAGACCTTTGGGGCATCCAAAAATTAAGGAGAAAAAATCTTAGGACATGGAGATCTAATAGACACAAAACTAGGTGTTTGGGTTAGAGCAAAGAGAAGAAGAAGAGGGTCTTCTTCTAGAGTTGCTGGGTTCATCTCTTCCTTTCCTCCATCTGTAAGTTTTCTAAGAGTGTCTTATCTAAAACTTCTTCTCCTACTTCTCATCTTTGAAAGAGTCTAAATCAAGAAGAAGGAGGCATCTGATCGACCATCGAAGAAGGATCAGCGCAGTACTAGCATACCGTGCTGATTTTCTAGACCAGGACTTCTGATCGTGATTCGTGGGCTCGTGTAGATGACTCCTAGAGGCCGGATGCATGTGTGGCTCACAACATCATCCTCAAATCTGGATCAGCAAAGTTAGAATGTCTAACTTGCAAGGTAATAGATCTGATCTATTATATTTTACATACATTAGATGTTGTATAGAAACATGTTGGTATGATCAACATGTAGTTCTTGCTCTTTATATTTTAATTTTTGATTTAATATCATGTAATAATCATATAATAGGATCTTATATTTAGAGATTCTCTAATTTTATAAGATAAATTTTAATTTATTTTAGTCTTTCGCTGCCTGATCCTGAAAAAGTTTCAAGATCTAACCCTGAAATCCTAGATCTGGTTCCTTCAATTGGTGTCAGAGCCTAGGTTGATTATTACATGATTATTAATATATACTTAGATTATTTCTTAGATTAGATCTAATTTATAATCTAATTATTAAATCTAAAATTAAAATTTTTAGATCAATCACGAACTGTAGGTTGTCCTGCTGTAAGATTTACCCCTTATAGTGCAAAGGTTGTCCTAGTTCGTGTAGATCTATCTTTAATCATAAATTTATTAGATGTGATCTAAATTAAATTTATAATTTATTAGATTTAAAATATATTTAAATCTAAAATGAAATCTCTTTGTTAATAATTTTCGTGCAAAGAACCATCATATATTTGTTTGGAAAATTTATGCAGTTTAAAGTTGAAATTATTTCAATTACATGAACCTGTTTAGATTAGATCTAAAGTAGTTTCATGCTTTTTTTTACTTGCATTTTGATTATGAATCAACCATGCAACTTGATTGGTAGAATCATGTTGTAAAAATATTTTACAAACATAAAAATTATTTTCGAAAAGTCGAACCCCAATCCTCAGCCCAAAACTTAATTGAGAATTAAGAAGTCGTTTGATTAGGTTCTAGGATTGTGAATTGAAGAACCTAAGACACAAATCATAACACGTTGGGTTAATGAGTTAGTGGGAATTAGGTCCATTAATTGGGTTAGACCTAAGATTAGGTTAAAGATGGACTTAATTAGAGAATTGACTAAATCTAATCAATTGTTGTCTTAGATTAGGTCAAAGATTCTCTAGATCAATTACAATAGTTGTAGTTGGTCAAGTCTATATCTTTAATGAGAACCAAATGGACTTGATTCTTGGCTAAGCGGTTTAGCATGAACTGTTAGGTTGATCTAATCGAAACTAATTAAATCAGTTGGTGTCTAAGGTAAACCAGACCGATGGTTTTTAATTGGCAGCCTGCTTACCTGACCATTTCTGATGGTGTCTAAGGCAAGCTTTGGCAGATCCTCCTACCGATCGAACTTACCTGACCTCTTGGTGAAATTATATTTTGATCAGATCACTTAACTATTCGAGCTGACCCATGTCAGCTAGGTAAATCAGTGTGACTAATTTAGGTGCTCCTAGATCAGCCCTTTTAATGGTCTCCCTTAAGCTGACTTGGTGAAGCCTGTGGGAGGATCATGATAAGCTGGTTCATCTGACCTCATCCTCTAAATCAATTAAATGTTCTAAAATTATTAGATCCTTAAAATAAAATAGTTATGGTGATAACTAGATCATAGCCTCCCATTAAGTGGATGAGAATGGGCCCATCAGTTGGATAATCATTGGAGGCCCAAAAGCCTGGTGCTTATCGATTGATGGAATTATCATTCATAATATGATTTCTTGACTACATCTTTCTAAATGGTGGTTAGGTTAGCCAACCAAAGTTGGCCTTAATCATTCATTGGCTAGATGGGCCAAGTATGGTCATGTTAATGGTTGGACCTAACCAGACCTTTTTAGTGGAGGCCAAAGCCTACTGATTAGGGACTGGGGCAAAATTAAAATTACTAAAAATTATTTAGAGAAATAATTGGTTATGAACCTACCTTTAGATGTACATGGGTTGGCCAACCAAAGTTGGGCTTGTGTGCAGTCTAAGTTGATTCTAGTACCTACTGAGAAATTAGGATAATTCCTCGAATTGGAGGTAGAGGCTACCAATTCAAATAAAATAGTGAGAGAAACCTTTTGATTAAAGTCCAAATCTTTAAGTTTAATGAATCAATTACTAATTAGGTTATGATTTTTCTTTGTGCAGATATGACCACTTCCCTATTGCTCTGATCATTATTGGACAATGATAAGTTGGTGGGACCCAACTTTCGTAGCTGGTATCGAAAGTTGAAAATAGTTCTGGAGTATGAACGGATCCTGTATGTGATAACGGATCCTGTACCTGAGGAGCTAGCTACCAATGCACGTGAAAAAGTTGGAGACACTTACCAGAAGTGGCTCAGTGATCGGACGACGGTGCGCTGCATCATGCTGGCTGCCATGAGCGACGCGTTCAGTCACAGATTTGAGATGACTCAGCCAAAGGACATGCTTCAAGTATTGGAGGATGCCTTTGGCACACTCGATGACGTGGAGAGGCACAAGACTAGTTGTGCCATCTTCAATGCCAAAATGCGGGATGGTGCCTCTGTCACTGATCATGTATTGTACATGATCGAGCTGATGAAGCATCTGAGCAAGCTCGACTTTTCCTTGCATGAGCAGCTTGGGAAAGATGCAATACTAAACTCGCTGTTTAAGTCTTATCTCCCATTCCTCACTCATTATAGAATGACAAAGCTTGAAGTAAACTACCACGGGTTACTGGGGCTACTTCAGAACTTTGAGAAGGATCACCAACTCCATAAGGAGTCGGTGAACTTAGTGGGAGGTTCATCTTCTGGTTCTCGACCCTGTGAGAAAGAAAAGAAGAACAAAAAGAAGAAAGTGAAGAAGGTATAAGTTTAGACTGGGACATCTGTGCAGGGCCAGACCAGAAAGATCAAGCTCGATAAGAGTCAAGCTGAATGCTTCTTTTGCAAGAAGCGGGGGCACTGGAAGAGGAACTGTCTTCAATACATTGCCTCCCTAGATCTGAACAGGCAGAGAAAGAAGCAAGCTGTTGCAGGGTAAGGTATTTATATGATAACTCCTTGTAATTTCTCTATTTGTGATAAAATTGACTGGGTATTGGATATCGGTAGCCCTTACCATATTTATAATTCGTTGCAAGGATTGCAGGTCAGTAGAAGATTCGAGCAAGGCGAGAGGTTCCTGAACGTTGGAGATGGAAGACCAGTTTCAGTTCTAGCATTAGGAATCTTGAAACTTGTATTTGAGTCCCATACCGTTGTTCTTAATGATTATCATTTCTGTCCTGATTTCTTTTTAAATGTTATTTCTGTAGGCCTTCTGGCCAAAAATGATTATGAAATTTCAATAAAGAAATAAGTTTGTAATATCATTATGAATGGTGTTACTATTTTTTGTGGACATTTGAACAATGGTGTGTATATTATCACAACTTGTTAACGTAGTCTATTCCACTGGCAAGTACCCTAGATTAGATAGTGTATCAGATATCTACTTATGGCACTGTAGGCTAGGTCATATAAATAAGAACAGGATAAACAGGTTGACTCAAGAGAGAATTCTCAAAGTCAGTGATTGTGAAGCACTTCCAACCTGTGAATCCTATTTTCTTGATAAAATGATCAAGTCATCTTTTACTCAAAAAGGTGAGAGAGCTACTGAGCTCTTGGGCCTAGTACATACTGATATAAGCGGGCCCATGAGCACAAGTGCTAGAGGTGGATATTTCTACTTCATCACTTTCACGGATGATCTATCCAGATATGGATATGTCTATCTGATGAAACATAAGTTGGATTCATTTGAAATGTTCAAACGATTCCAAAGTGGAGTAGAAAAATAAACTGAAAAGAGTATTAAAATTCTTCGATCTGATCGAGGAGGGGAATACCTTTCTGGTGAATTTCTCACATATCTAGGAGAGAATGGGATTCTCTCCCAATAGACTCCTCTAGGAACACCATAGCATAATGGTGTGTTTGAAAGGAGAAGTCAAACTCTGTTAGACATGGTCTGATCCATGATGGATTTTGCCAGCTTGCCAATATCCTTTTGGGGATATGCATTCGAATCAGCCTGTTATCTGTTAAATAGGATTTCAAATCTGTAATTAAGACTCCATATGAGATATGGATAGGGCGTAAGCCAGCACTTTCACACCTTAGGGTTTGGAGGTGTCCAGCATATATCAAACAGTTAGTTACAGATAAACTTGGACCTAGGTCTGACAAATGCACATTCATAGGGTACCCCAAAGAGATCAAAGGATATTTTTTCTACCATGCTGATGAACAAAAAATATTTATCAGTCTTAAGGCAACCTTTTTAGAAAAAGAGTTTCTTGGTGAAGGAACCGTTGCCTCTAAGGTTGAACTTGATGAAGTTCAACAGGTAGAAGGACCGACACCAATAGCTAAACCTGAGTCAGATTTGATTAGATCAGATCTGAAGCCCAATGTACCTACACCATTAAGGCGATCTGATAGAGTACCGCATCAGCTGGACAGATACTATGATTTCTTGGTTCGAAACGGTGATTCCATCGAACTCGATGAGAATGATGAGGATCTGATCACCTATATGGATGCAATGCAGAGACCTGATTTCGAGAAATGACTTGAAGCCATGCAATCCAAAATGGAGTCCATGAAAGTCAATGATGTATGGATATTGGTTGATCCACTTGAAGGGGTTAAACCCATTGGGTGTAAATGGGTCTTCAAAAAGAAGAGGGGCACATACAGAAAGGTGGAGACCTATAAAGCCCGTCTGGTTGCCAAGAGGTATCGTCAACATTATGGTATTGACTATGACGAGATGTTCTCCCCTATGGCAATGCTCAAATCTATTTGGATAATGCTTGTAATAGCTGCCCATCTGGATTATGAGATCTGGCAGATGGATGTAAAGATAGTTTTTTTGAATAGAGAGCTGACTGAAGAAGTGTATATGATACAACCTGAGGGGTTTACATTCACAGATGTGTCCAAAGTATGCAAGCTTCAGAGATCCATTTATGGATTGAAGCAAGCTTCTCAAAGTTAGAACATGTATTTTGATAAGGTGATCAAAACATATGGCTTCATTATAAACGAAGAAGAGCCCTGCATCTATAAATGGGCAAATAGTCCAGTTGTGGTATTCTTTATCTTGTACATGGATGACATTCTCTTAATCGAAAATGACATCTCCGCACTATAAGGAATAAAAGTTTGGTTGTCATCGTAGTTCTCCATGAAGGACTTGGGTGAGGCATCCTACGTCCTAGGGATTAAGATCTATAGGGATAAATCTAAAAGGCTGCTTGGGTTATCCCAGTCCACGTACATAGACACTGTGCTGAAGAGGTTTAGCATGGAGATTCCAAGAAGGGCTATCTACCGATGGGCCATGAAATTTCTCTCTCTAAGAAAAATTGTCCGATAACTCCTGAAGAGAGTGAGTGTATTAGTAGAATCCCATATGCTTCGACTGTGGGATCTATCATATACACCATTACATGTACAAGGTCGGATGTGGCATACTCACTAGGAGTAGTGAGTAAATACCAATCTGATCCTGGAGAAAACCACTGGAAAGTGGTTAAAGCCATCCTTAAGTATTTGAGAAATACTAAGGACCAATGGTTGGTTTATGGTGAGTCAGATCTGAAATTTGTGGGGTTCACAGACTACAGCTTTCAATCTGACTATGATGACAGGAGAAGCGTATCGGGTTATATCTTTACTCTGAATGGTGGAGCCATCTGCTGGAAGAATTTCAAGTAGCATACTGTGGCAGACTCTGTTTGTGAGACGGAGTACATCACAGCATCGGATGCCGCAAAGAAAGCTGTGTGGCTGAGAAAATTCATCATCGAGCTCAGAGCAACACCCTCCCTCGATGGTCCGATCCTGCTCTACTGTGACAACATTGGTATCATAGCTCAGACGAAGGAACCCAAAGCACACCAGCAGATGAAGTATATTTTGTGCCACTTCCATCTAGTCTGAGAGATCATGGATCGAGATGATGTTGACCTTCAGAAGATTGACGGAAGGGAGAACCTGGCCGACCCCTTCACTAAAGCCCTGGCGATAAAGGAGTTCGACAACCATAAGTCAAAGATGAGTATTAGATACTGTGCCGAGTGGCTTTAGGACAAGTGAGAGTTGTTAGGAAATATGTCCCAAAAGTCAATCGTCAACCTGTTGATGGTTGAGTAACCTTGTATTGTAATTGATTTGTTAATAAATAAAATATATTTTTGATATTTTCATCACAAGCTTTCATCTTCTAATGAACTCCGTTGTTGTGATGAAGTCCTTAGGACTATTTTGGTTCGATAAAGAGAGGATTTATCGATTAATCCTTAAAACTGTTCACGACCAAATAATGGGATGTTAATAAGGATGACAGCTTCTATCGAGCATAGGTCGCTGTAGGCCATATGGGTTGGTTGTCCTCTTAACCAAGGAGTATAGAGATATAGGTATGACATACTGGTGAGATGTAAGGGTACATCATCATTGAACATGACCAACTCCAGAGCATTCTGTTGTCGAGAATGTCTCTGATGGGATATAGGTATAAGTGTCCCTTAGACCTGAGATCGCTTCAGTGACTTGCAAGCAACTCACTATGCTTTGGTACTGAACTAACTAAATTTTTAATTCAATGACAGAAGGCTTGTTGGCACAATCAAGTACTTGCAAAGTCGGAGTGTGATCAAGATGGGATTGACCACTCCAAGAGTTGGAGAAGAATGAGTCGCTGTATTTCAATTTAGCAAAACCTTGGCCGGGGTAATCCATCAAATGAATTTGATATTTTGAAATATAATGTGGACAACCTGATCAGAGTTGACAGTTGAACTTTGAGGTATCCTATGATCATTTTGATCAAGGAGATGAATTATATGAAAACTATATCTGTACGGGTTCTAAGGATGTTGTTTTACACATTCGACCTATCCGACCATCGGGTACCATTGCTAGATGGTCACTTTGATTGGTATAAAAATTTATTTCTATGCTATCGGCTTAGATTCAGACCTATGAGGTCACACACATTAGAGTTCATGATCCGATCAGATGGTTGATCAATGATTAAGAATCGTTCTAGGGTTAAACGATCAATACGATTGACATTTAACCTAGTGCAAGTGTTGCAGGAGGATCGATTAGCAATTTAATTATTAATTAGCTTAATTTGATCAAGCCAATGAACTTAGATTAAGCCTAATTGAATATGATTTAATTAGATTTGGTTTGGGCTTGATTGGATCAAGTCCAATTAGTTTATTGGATAAGCCAAGTGCAAGGAAAAACTAGTCCTAGTTCAAATAGGACTTGGATCAACCTAATTTCTAATTCGATTAGAAAATTAAATCAGATTTAAATTAAATTTAATTTGATTAAATTAGGCTCTTAATTAGGTTAATACCTATTTTAATTAGGTTTATTTGGTTTTGATTTGATTTAGTTTGAGAAATCAAATTTGAACAAGTCATAGATTGAATCCTAGTAAGACTAGGATTCCACCTTGCGCGACCTTAGCCCCCCACGCCCACTCTCTCTTATCCCATGCCCACTCTCTCTTATTTTGTGTGATAAAATTCTCTCTCCTAGGTCTTCACACATGTCCAAAACTTTTCTCTCTTTCTCTCTTACATGGAATGTGGTTGTGGACCAAGGCAAAGTAGGAATTAGTTTGGATTTCAAATTCTATGAGATAAAGTTTTAGGAAACCAAAACTCTTTCCTTATGGCACTGATTTTATCCAAATTTTTTTTGAAATTTTTATGGATTTTATGGCACATAATATGCATCCTTTGTTGATGGTTTATGATAGAAAAAGAAGGAGGGGATGCCCAAGAGTTGGGCACCCCTTGTCTTGCCTTGTTTGGATAATCCTTGTCTAGGTATTTGACCTAGACAAGGACTTTTCATATCTCTCTATTTAAAATAAATTTCTTCATGAAAGTTTTGTGGATTATAGAGAATTGAGAGTCCTTTGAGACATCCAAAAATCAAGGAGAAAGAGTATTAGGGCATGGAGATCTAATAGATACAAGACTAGGTGTTTGGGTTAGAGCAAAGAGAAGAAGAAGAGGGTCTTCTTCTAGAGTTGCTGGGTTCATCTCTTCCTTTCCTCCATCTGTAAGTTTTCTGAGAGTGTCTCATCTAAAACTCTTTCTCCTACTTCTCATCTTTGGAAGAGTCTAAATCAAGAAGAAGAAGGTATCTGATCGACCATCGAAGAAGGATCAGCTCAGTACTAACATACTGTGCTGATTTTCTAGACCCGAACTTCTAATCGTGATTCGTGGGCTTGTGTGGATGACTTCTAGAGGTCGGATGCATGTGTGGCTCACAACATCATCCTCAAGCCTGGATCAACAAAGTTAGAACATCGAACTTGCAAGGTAATAGATCTGATCTATTATATTTTACATACATTAGATGTAGTATAGAAATATGTTGATATGATCAATATGTAGTTCTTGCTCTTTATATTTTAATTTTTGATTTAATATCATATAATAATCATGTAATAAGATCTTAGATCTAGATATTTTCTAATTTTATAAGATAAATTTTGATTTATTTTAATCTTCCGCTGCCTGATCCTGAAAAAATTTCAAGATCTAATCCTGAAACCCTAGATCTGGTTCCTTCAACACAACGACCTACACTCGATACAGTTATCATCCTTATAATAATTGTATCATTTGGTTGCAAGTAAGATTTATGAACTACATGATAAATTCTCTTTTATCATTTTGAAAATAGCTCTAAGGACTTCATCATAACGTATGAGTTCTATTTAAGAAAATATATTCTTTATGATGAATCTTACCAGATAATATTTATCATTTTGTAATTCATATACATGTATAGAGCACAATCATCTATAATCTAGATGATTGGCTTTACGACACAATTTCCAACAAGATATGCCATTAACTTGTCATAGACTCAATCTATTAGAGTAGCTTCTAATTAATGACCATGGATCAAGACTGCCATACTTATCTTAGACACCAACTGGTTAGTTAGTTTTAATTCGATCAACTTATAGATTTGAGTTCGACCATGGAGCTATGATCAATGTCTATCTTAGTCTAATCAAAGATATGGACTCTGACCAACTACAACTATTGAGAATTGATTAAGAGAAGAATTGACCCAATCAAAATTGACTATTAATTAGATTTGATCAATTACTAACATAATCCATTATCAATGGTTTCTAACCTTAGGTCTAACTCAGTTAAATGAACTTGACTCGAGCTAACCCATAAATCCATGAATTATGAAATTTATACCTTAGATCTTTGATTCTCAAATCTAGATCACTTAATTCTTAATTAAATTTTGAGCTAACATGAGTTGGGATTCGATATTTAAAAATAGTTTTAAATTTTATAAAATATTTTTACAAACTGTCATGCAATCAAATAAACTTTAATTTTAAATCTAACATACAATATATCAAATCTAAAATAAAAAAATTTTAACATTTTTTATTATTTATTTTCATGAAAAAGATCGCGTAGCATCCCTACACGTTATAGGAGAACCCCATCGAATGAAAGGAGAGGGCTATAAAATTCTACTTTCTCCTATAACTGGATGGCTATGGGGATCTATCCAATTCGATTACTATACTACTCAAATTTTAGATTAATTATTTGAATCTAATCTAAATAATTAAAATCAAATTATATACAAAATATTCATGTCAAAAGCAATCTGGCTCTAATACCACTTGAAGAAAAACCAGCAGGTCAAAGCATGCATTTTTAATATTTTGTACAGTGAAAGGTAGTAAATTAAATATTTTAATCTTCTACACATACTTTAGATCAGATCTAAACTATGTTTTAAGGATCTATGATATAAAATTTGTATACAAAAAATTTGGTATAAAGAAAAAACTACATCGATCATATCAATACCCTAGATCAGATCTATTCGTTAGATCTAATCGAATGAGTTTAGAACTCATTATCTTTACATGGGTTGATGATCGCCATTACTAATAGGCATGGTATGAGATTTTTTCTGATGTCGAGTAGCTGCACAGCTCATCCGACCTCTACAGATCATCCACTCGAAGTCTTGATCAAATCATCCTTCCCGAGAGTACTAGCCCACACCGAAAGCTCTAGATGGCTAATTTAAGCTTCTTCTTTTGGATCATCTAGAATCTAGATCAAAAGATGGAGCTACACAAGAAGGTGGTGGTGTGAAAGATTGGAATAAGACCCTCTTGTATTTCTTCTCACACAAAAATCTAGAGCTGAAACCCTAGAACCCATCCTAGACTGCACGCCCAAAGAGAAAGATCTCTTCCTCTGTTTGTTACACACAGATGCCCACCCCCCTCTCTGATTTTTCATGCTCCAACTTAGATATTTCTCATAGAAAATCCAATCCTTTTTGTCGCACAAAATTTCATCCTTTCTTAAGGTGGCGTCCCATGAAAGATAAGGATAAGATGAGGTGGTTTGGTTCAAGTTTAAATGATGGTTTATCCTTATCACCTATTCAAATCAAATTTGAATCAAACTTGAATCAAACTTTATCCTTATCCATAAAGATTAGAAAGTGAGTGACAAACTTCTGAATGGCATGAAAAAAATTCTGCAAGAACCAATTTCGTGTGTGAGAAGAGTGGTCAGCATTTAGGGAAGAGTCCAACTTGATTTGGACTCCAAGTTTAAATCCAAATTTAAATTATTTGAACTTAGATTTTAAACCAACCAAATCCTAATCCAAAGGAGATCAGAAAGTGGGCAACATTCACATCTAGGCATGAGAAAAAACTTATGTAAGAACATTTTTTGCATAGAGAAAAGAAGGGTGCAATGATGAGGTGGCGCATGGGCTTGGTTCAAACTAATTCAAATTTGAATTTTATCCAATTAGGTTCTTAACTAAACTAAATTAGATTAGATCTAATTAGATCATTAAATCTGTTGGTGCAGAATTCTGTTGAAGTCGGAGTTGCTGGAGTCGAGATGACTGCGGCCGCCATCGGGACTTACAAGGAAAGTCTAAACCAGAGTTGGGGGTGCTCCGACAAGACCCTCCGACGCTCAAGTCAGTACTCTGCTTCAACAAAAATGGAGTGCTCGAGTAAGAATTTTAGCAGAGTTTTGAGATAGAGTTTTGAGCTTAGAGAGGAACGTATCTGGGGGTCCTTATTTATAGATGGAGAGCGTAACCGATTAACAGCGACGTCTGTAACCGTCTGGTGGTGGGCCGTTCAGAGTCGCACGGAGTTTGTTATGGAGAGTAGTGGCATCGGGGGCCGTTCAGGGCCACGTGGAGTTTGTTACGGAGAGTGGTGTCCATTGTCGTGACTTGTCAGAGAGTGGAGCAGGGTAGTGGCCCTCGTTGTGGCTTGTCAGAGAGTGGTGGAGCCGCATGGAATCCATTGTAGAGAGTAGAGCAGGGTAGCGGCCCTCGTCGTGACTTGCCAGAGAGTTCGGATCTGTCAGCTGAAGCTCGACTGCGATGCTTGATGGAGCGGAATGGCTCTCTGCCTCATCGATCTAGGAGGAGCTCGGATATTTTCGAGGTCACTGATGAGTCTACTGTTATCGGAGGCCTTGGGCGCTGAGGCTACAGGTGAGAACCATCTACTGTAGAGACTCGGATGAAGGCTTTCTATTGGCAAAGTCCGGTAGGAGTCCAATTGCTAGAAAAGTCCGTTTGGGATTTGCCAGATGCGGAAGCTCGTCTGGAGATTATCCATCGGAGGAGTCCGATTTCATGAAGAATCTAGTGGAAGGTCGGCCAGTGGTGGACTTCGGATGGCGTTGGGGAGGCTCGTCTGCTGGAAGAGTCTGAGGGATCCGGAGGCGATCGACCGTTGTAGAAATCCAGCTGCTGGAGCCCATCCGTTGCAAAAGCTCATCCGAAATCCATCCACTATGAAAGTTCGGAGGAGTCTGGTTCTTGCAGAAGCTCGTCCGGGATCCATCCACTGTGGAAGTTCGGACGGAGTTCGGTTCTTGTGGGAGGCCGAAAGGAGGCCGCTTATTGTAGGAGTTCGGACGGAGTCCGATTCTTGTGGGAGGCCGAAAGGAGGCCGCTTATTGTAGGAGCTCGGTCGAAGATCGATTGTCATGGGAGCTCGGAGTAACAACCTGGCCGGTGGATCCTGCCCCATGATAGAAGCTCGTTTGGGATCCAGCTACGAAGAAGCTCGGCTGAAGTCTACCTATAATAGAAGTTCGAAGAAAATTTGTTTACAGTAGAGGCTCGAATGGAATTTGCTTACAGTAGATATCTGGGGTAGACAGCCCGCTATAGGAATCCGAAGTAGACCGCTCGTAGTAGAAGTTCGGCTCTCGCGGGAGCTCGGTTGAGATCCAGAAGGCGGTCGACCGCCGTAGAAACTTGGATGGAGTCTGGTTACTGTAAAAATATTGTTGTTGGAGAAGCTCGGATGCCGACGAAGTCTGGAAGAAGTTCGGAGTAGGGTCGTCCGTGGCTGGAAGAAGTCTGGAAGAGATTCGGAGAATAGTTGATTACTGTAGAAGGTCGGCTGGCAGTGAGGCCCAGAGAGCTTTTTGGGGTGGCCCGGTAGATGAATGCAGAAGTTCATTATCAAAGAAGTCCAGACGGTCGAGGAGGTTCGGAGAGACGCCACACACAAGGTCGGAAGCTGGAAGAGCCCTGAAAGGGTCAGTCTTTTACACACTTCGGCCAGGGGTTATTTTATACCCAACACCAGTCCTCCTACTTTCGAGTTCGGGTTCCGAATGAAAGAAGTACAGAGAAATTCTCATGGCCGAAGTTGCTCCCCTCGATTTTCACACTCGATGGTTGCCAGATATTTTGACGTTCGGCATGCTGGTACTAGAGCCTTTTCGAAAAAGATTTCTTCTTTTTGGAATTTTTGCCAGAGTCCTGCCCCAAGTACGATGCAATAATGATTTTACTAATTGTCGGCCACCTTCAGTCGCTTGCCACGTCTAGTGGGCCACGCGACGGTTGTGGACTGGCCAGAAGAGTCCTGCAGTTATAATTGCCCCAGACCCCATCGCCTATTTAAACCTGTCTCCCCCCTTCGGGGATTTCACTTTGCATGGGAGTTTCTTCGGTCTTTCCCTCTTGGCCTTAGGCATCCTTCGAGTCGTCCTCATCTCTGCATCCCTGCATCCCTCACACCAGCCTAGGTTAGCCCCAGAACTTTCTCTGCTTCCGCGGCCCCATTCATAGACTGTGCCGATCATCCCTTGTTGCAGATATGGGTGCGGACGTGGCTCGGATGTTAGCCCAGAGTCTCAAAGTCCACGAGTGGGAAGATGCTGTAACTTTTAGGTCAGCGAAGAAGGCGAGGGTAGAAGAGACAGATCCGGCCATATCTCATCTTGATCGTCCAGAGCCCGTGCTTAGGCACATCTTCGACCATGAGTGCTTCTCGGTGTGCATCATTGTGCAGGGAAATCTGGCCTCAGAAAGAAGGTCATGCCCGCCGTCACTATGAGGGGGAACCTGATGTCAGAAAGAAGGTCATGCCCGCCGTCATTGTGAGGCAGAGGGAACCACAGTGCGGAAAAGATGGCATCTACATGTACTTTGAAGATAATGTTGGAGTAATTGTTGATATGAAAAGGGGGCTGGAAGGAGAAGTCAGGTACTTAAAGTAATCCTCGACGATGGCCGGAATCGAGAGTTCGAAGTCTGATGAAGCCGAGCTTCCTTAGAACTTTTCTCCTCTCTTTTTTTTTTATGCATCCTTTTTCTTCTCTGGTCATTTCTCTTTTTGTTTTTGACCTTCAGGGCTTTGTAATGTGTACTTCATCAATGAAATAAAAATGAAATTGTCTATTACCTTGTCCATTTTGGTATTGAGTTGCCGTTTACCAAATTTCTTTTGTCTTTCATCCTGTTTGACGTCGGTGTTGTTTGAAGATTCCTGGTCATCGCTGTGCTGATTTGCCCTTTGGGACTGGAGATTTTTGACAAGGATTTTCTTCCTCGTTGAGATGAGGTCCCTTGAGTCTCGACCTTCAAAGGCTTCGTAACGCACGCTTTACTAACGAAATGGAATGGAATTTTTCTCATTACCTCGTCTATTCTTGCTTTGAGTCATTGTTTACCGAGCTTCTTTTGTCTTTGATCCTGTTTGACATCGATGTTGTTTGAAGATTCTCGATCATCGCTGTATTGATTCACCCTTAGGGACTAGAGAGTTTCGACAAGAGTTTTCTTTCTCACTGAGACGAGGTCCCTTGTGTCTTTGATGTAGTTTATTTTTCACTTATCGCTGGCGTAGTTCGTCGCTTTCTCTTTTCATCTTCTCTTTTCTTCTGTGTTTGAGTGAGGGTCTTCCCTCTGCTCTTGACGGAGTCGTGAGAGTGTAGAGGGGTCGTTGAGGAGGCTTTCCTTCTCATCCAATCTTGATCAATCGAGCTTTTATTTGTGTCAAGACGAGGTTCTCCTCTTGTTTCCGACAGTTAGTTTCAGCTCATGTTAGGATGAGGTTCTCCTTCTGTTCCTAATAGGGCTGTGGGGGCACGCAAGGGCCGTTGCGAGGGCCTCTCCCCCCATCCGGTCTTTAAGTAACCAGACCTTCGACTTTGCTCATGTTAGGACAAGGTTCTCCTCCTGTTCCTAACAAGGCTGTGGGGGCACATAAGGGCCGTTGCGAGGGCCTCTCCCCCCATCCAGTCTTTAAGTAACCGGATCTTCGACTTTGCTCATGTTAGGATGAGGTTCTCCTCCTGTTCTTAACAAGGCTGTGGGGGCACATAAGGGCCGTTGCAAGGGCTTCTTCCCCCATCCGGGTTTTAAGAAACCGAACCTTCGTCTTTGCTTATGTTAGGATGAGGTTCTCCTCCTGATTCTAACAAGGCTGTGGGGGCACATAAGGGCCATTGCGAGGGCCTCTCCCCCCATCTGATCTTTAAAAAATCGGGCCTTCATCTTTGCTCATGTTAGGATGAGGTTCTCCTCCTATTCCTAACAAGACTGTGGGGGCACATAAGGGCCGTTGCGAGGGCCTCTCCCCCCATCCGATCTTTAAGAAACCGGACCTTCGACTTTGCTCATGTTAGGACGAGGTTCTCCTCCTGTTCCTAACAAGCTTAATTTTGATTGTATGAGAGAGTTACTTCCTGTCATCGTAAACTCATGCTAAAAGAAAAATGTGCAAGTATGAAACTTTTATTTAAGGCATAGCTATTAGTAATACATTCGCAGGTTTTCTGAATTCCATGGTCGCGGAAGCTTTGCTCCTCCGAGCTCTTTTAGATAGTATGTTCCGGGCCGGACCACCTCCTTGACTTCATACGGGCCTTCCCAGTTTGGGGTAAGTTTTTCCTGATTCTGAGGTTGTGAGACAGCGGCTCGTCGTAGTACTAGGTCCCCCGCTCTGAAGACTTTGCTTTTGACCCAGGAATTGTAGTAGCGGTCTACTTTCTGCTTGTAGGCCACCATCCAAACTTGAGCTGTTTCTAACTTTTCTTCTAATAAGTCGTGGTTGGCCTTGAGATCCTACGGGTTGCGCTGCTCGTCGAATGCCACAACTCGCACTGACGGAAGCTTGAGTTCAATCGGGATCACGGCTTCTGTCCCGAAGGCTAGGGCGAAGGGGGTCTCCCCTGTGAGCAATCTCTGAGTAGTTCGGTATGCCCATAACACATGATAAAGCTCGTCTTTCCAAGTTTTCTTTGCCTTTTCAAGTCTCTCCTTGATACCTTGCAACAGAGTCCTGTTAGTCACTTCGACCTCGCCGTTTGCCTGCGGATGGGCTACCGAAGTGAAGTTATGGGAGATATTCAGGTCCTCATAAAATTCGACAAACTTTTCCCCAGCAAATTGCCACCCAATATCAGTAATGAAGGTTTTGGGTAAGCCGAACCTACAAATAATTGACTTCCAGATGATGTCCTGCACTTTAGCTTCTGTAATTTTTGCCAAAGATTCAGCTTCGACCCACTTGGTGAAATAGTCTATTACCACCAGGAGAAACTTTCGCTGCCCGGATGCCATGAGAAAAGATCCAAGGATATCCATCCCCCATTGTGCAAACGGCCATGGGGCACTCAATGGTGTCAGTTCGGAGGCAGGTTGCCTTTGTACACTTGCATATCTCTGACATCGATCGCATCTTCTGACATATTCGATGGAGTCATGGTACATGGTAGGCCAGTAATAGCCTTGTCAGAGCAGCTTGTGGGATAAAGATCTGACCCCCAGGTGACTTCCACAGACTCCCTCATGTACCTCTCTCAAGGTGAAGTTAGCTTCAGAAGGCCGGAGACATTTCAAGAGGGGCAAGGAGTACGACCTCTTGTATAGCTTGCCTTCGTAAAGGATATATTGGGAGGCCTGATTCTTAAGCTTCCGAGCTTCCTTTGCATCAGGAGGAAGGACCCCATCCTTAAGGTATGCAACCAGTGGGTTGATTCAACTGGGTTCATGGCTGATCTCCATCATAGATTATGATTCTTCCGTGCTTGGGCACCTTAGGACTTTAAAGAAGACTTCCTTAGGCAGTTCAGCCGGAGCCAGCGTAGCCAGCTTGGAGAGAAGATCGGCCTTGGTATTCTCTACTCTTGGGATCTGCTTGATGTCGAAGCTACTGAAGGTAGGGATGATCTCCTTTACCTTTTTGAGGTACTTGGCCATACTGTCCTCCCGAGCTTCATAATTTTTGTTGACCTGTCCTACTACTAATTGAGAGTCACTGTAGGCTTGAAGCCGATCTACTTCCAATTCTTCAGCGACCTTTAGTCCTGCAATCAGGGCTTCATATTTCGCTCTGTTATTTATCGCAGGGAACTCGAAGCACAGTGCATACTCCACGATAATTTCGTCTGGATTGACCAAGATCAGGCCCGCACCCACACCTGACATGTTGGAGGAACCATCCATGTAGAGGGCCCAAAAACCATCAGGGAGATCAGCTCTTGCTTCAGGAGAGTTCGGCTGGAGCCCTGGGTCATTGGCTCCATCTCATCCAAGTTCGGCCTCCTCCGGGATAGTGCATTCCACCACGAAGTCCGCTAATATCTGGGCTTTGATTACTGGCCAAGGTTGATAGTCGATGTCAAACTCTGTGAGCTCGATCGCCCATTTCGTAATTCTCCCAGAGGCATCCACTCGATGCAGAACCGCCTTGATCGGCTGGTCAGTGAGTAGTGTTATGGTGTGTCCTTGAAAGTAAGGTCGGAGCCATCGAGCTGCAATCAACAAGGCGTAAGTTAGTTTCTCTAACTTAGTATACCTGGTTTCGGTGTCTCTCAATACTCGACTTATGTAGTAGATCGGTCGTTGAATTTTTGTTTCTTCCTTAATCAGAACTGCAGCGAGGGCCATAGGGGAGACCGTCAGGTACAGGAACAACTCCTCTCCAGGCTCAAGCTTTGCCAATAGCGGAGATGAGCCGAGGTAGTTCTTCAGCTCTTCAAATGCTTGCTGACATCCAGTGGTCCAACAGAAGTTCTTCGACTGCTTGAGGGTCTGAAAGAAAGGTAGGCACCGCTCGACCGATCTTGAGATGAAGCGATTTAGAGCCGCTACTCTCCCAGTAAGGCGCTGAACTTTCTTTATTAACCTCAGGGTGGTCATCTCCTAGATGGTGTGAATCTTTTCTGGATTTGCCTCAATCCCATGCCCCGATACCATAAAGCCCAGAAATTTTCCTGAGGTTACTCCAAAAGTGCATTTGGCTGGGTTCAACTTCATCTTGTATTTTCAAAGGGCGCTGAAGGTCTCCTCAAGGTCGGCGACGTGGTTCATCGAGAATTTACTTTTTACGAGCATGTCATCCATGTAGACCTCCATGTTGTGGTCGATCTGCTCTTTGAAGATCTTGTTCACTAGTCGCTGATATGTCGCCCCTACATTTTTGAGGCCAAAAGGCATGACCCTATAACAATAAAGGCCACGGTTAGTAATAAAAATAATTTTTTCTTCATCCTCTGGTGCCATCCTGATCTGATTGTAGCCAGAGAATGCATCCATAAAAGTGAGAAGCTCGTGGCCCGATGTTGCATCCACCAATTGGTCGATTCTGGACAGAGGGTAACTGTCCTTCGGGCAGGTCTTATTCAGCTTTTTGAAGTCTATGCACATCCTCTATTTACCGTTCACCTTCTTAACCAGGACCATGTTGGAAACCCAGCTCGGATAGTTGACCTCTCTGATGAACCCGGCTTTCAGGAGTTTATCAACTTCCTCGGCTATTGCCATTTGTCTTTCCAGTGCATGACTTCGAACTTTTTCCTTCGTTGGCCAGTGTTTGGGATCAACAGCCAGACGGTGTTCCATAACCTCGGCATTGATTCCTGGCATGTCCGTCGGAACCCAAGCAAAAACATCCACATTCTTTTGTAGGAAATTAATAAGTTGTGTCCGCACCTCTTTCCCCAAGCTGGAGCTGATCTTCACCATGTGCTCTTCATTCCCATCATTCAAAGGAATTGAGACAAGATCTTCCATTGGCCCACCCCGTTCTTCAGTCAGATCATCATGAGTGTCCAATCCATCGACTGGATAGGGGTCAGGCTGACCACTTCTTTGCAGGGCTATATTATAGCAATGCCTTGCCAGGGCTTGATCTCCTCTAACTTCTCCAACCCCCTGGTTGGTAGGAAATTTTAATTTCAGATGGTAGGTCGATACTACAGCTCAGAGGGAGTTGAGGTCGGGTCGGTCGAGAATTGCGTTGTAGGCGAACGGCGCCCTCACCACCAGGAAATCCACCGGCGCTTTGGATTGTTTTGGATACTGACCTGCAACCACAATCAAAGTTATTACTACCTCCACTGGCATAGCATCGCCAGTAAACCCTACCAATGAAAAGCCAATCGATCCTAACCGACCATCAGGGATGGACATTTTTGAGAATACATCATAAAACAAAATATCAATCGAGCTTTCACTGTCAATAAGAATGCAGCGTACATCATAATCAGCAATATTTAAAGAAACTACAACCGCATCATTATGGGAGAACTAGATCCCCCAGACGTCTTCTTCAGTAAAGGTTATAGATCCTTCAGTTTTTTGACGCTTGGGCATCCCGGCCGATCCACTAGCCGCTCCCCTCCGGGGCCCTCCAGAGATGGTGTTAATGGTCCCGATTGGAGGCCAATCTCCAGACTGTTCTTCCCCCCTTGGTGGCTCCAGTCGTGGCAGGGCCCTCGATCGATTTTTTCTACCTTCAGGCCGGCATCGGACAAATCTGCCGACCGTCATTATCGGAGGAGGAAGAGCCTGGGAAGCTGGAGATGAGGCCGAGTCTTGCGAAGATCACTGAGATCTGGCCACGGAGGTCGTGGATCATCTGGTGGATGCCTTTCGGAGAGGTATCAGGTGAAGATCTTGTAGGGGAAGGAGAAGAGGATGTTGGAGAGGATGATCGGAGACAGTCACATCGAGCACTCCTTTAAGAACAAGGGTACTGCGAAGACACGCCGCCCTCCTTCTAGCGCCAATTCTGTTGGTGCAGAATTCTGTCGAAGTCGAAGTTGTTGGAGTCGAGATGACCGCGGCCGCCATCGGAACCTGCAAGGAAAGTCTAAACCGGAGTTGGAGGTACTCTGGCAAGATCCTCCGACGCTCAAGTTAGTACTCTGCTTCAATAGAAATAGAGTGCTCGAGTGAGAATTTTAGCAAAGTTTTGAGATAGAGTTTTGAGCTTAGAGAGGAACGTATCTGGGGGTCCTTATTTATAGATAGAGAGCGTAACCGATTGACAGCGACGTCTGTAACCATCTGGTGGTGGGCCGTTCAGAGCCGTACGGAGTTTGTTATGGAGAGTAGTGGCATCGGGGGCCGTTCAGGGCCACGTGGAGTTTGTTACAGAGAGTGGTGTCCGTTGTCGTGACTTGCCAGAGAGTGGAGCAGGGTAGCAGCCCTCGTTGTGCCTTGTCAGAGAGTGGTGGAGCCGTATGAAATCCATTGCAGAGAATGGAGCAGGGTAGCGGCCCTCGTCGTGGCTTGCCAGAGAGTTCAGATTTGTCAGCTGAAGCTCGGCTGGGATGCCTGATGGAGCGAAATGGCTCTCTACCTCATCGATCTAGGAGGAGCTCGGATGTTTTCGAGGTCGCTGACGAGTCTACTGTTGTCGGAGGTCTTGGGCACTGAGGCTATAGGTGAGAACCATCTGCTGTAGAGACTCGGATGAAGGCTTTCTATTGGCGAAGTCCGATAGGAGTCCAATTGCTAGGGAAGTCCGTCTGGGATTTGCCTGATGTGGAAGCTAGTCTGGAGATTATCCATCGAAGGAGTCCGGTTTCATGAGGAATCTGGCGGAAGGTCAGCCAGTGGTGGACTTCAGATGGTGTTGGGAAGGCTCATCTGCTGGAGGAGTTTGAGGGATCCGGAGGCGATCGACCGTTGTAGAAATCCAGCTGCTGGAGCCCGTCCGTTGCAAAAGCTCATCCGAAATCCATCCGCTGTGGAAGTTCGGACGGAGTCCGGTTCTTGCAGAAGCTCGTTTGGGATCCATCCGCTGTGGAAGTTCGGATGGAGTCCGATTCTTGTGGGAGGCCGAAAGGAGGCCGCTTATTGTAGGAGCTCGATCGAAGATCGATTGTCGTGGGAGCTCAGAGTAACGACCTGGCCGGTGGAACCTACCCCATGGTAGAAGCTCGTCTGGGATCCGACTACGAAGAAGCTCGGCTGAAGTCTACCTGTAATAGAAGGTCGGAGGAAATTTATTTACAGTAGAGGCTCGAATGGAATTTGCTTACAGTAGATATCTGGGGTAGACAGCCCGCTATAGGAATCCAGAGTAGACCGCTCGTAGTGGAAGTTCAGCTCTCGCGGGAGCTCGGTTGAGATCCAGAAGGTGGTCGACCGTCATAGAAACTTGGATGGAGTCTGGTTACTGTAAAAATCTTATTATCGAAGAAGCTCGGATGCTGACGAAGTCCGAAAGAAGTTCGGAGTAGGATCATCCGCGGCTAAAAGAAGTCCGGAAGAGATTCGGAGAATAGTTGATTACTGTAGAAGATCGGCTGGCAGTGAGGCCCAGAGAGCTTTTTGGGGTGGCCCGGTAGATGAATGCAGAAGTTCATTATCGGAGAAGTCCAGACGGTTGAGGGGGTTCGGAGAGATGCCACACACAAGGTCGGAAGCCGGAAGAGCCCTGGAAGGGTCGATCTTTTACAAACTTCGACCGGGGGGTATTTTATACCCAACAAAATCTAATTTAATTAAATAATAAATAATTTTAATTAAATTTTAATCAAATCAAAAATTAATCAAGCTCAAGTCTCGATCAAATCAAGAATCGAACATCCTTAGCGATTAGGTCATCTTATAACCTAATCGGGTCAAATCAAATTGAATCTAATTCAATTAGATTTGATTCAAACCTCAATACTCAATCAAATTGAGTTAATTAATAATCTAATTGCTAATCAATCTTTCTATAATTCATCAATAATTAGTAAATTAATTTATTATAATTTTTATATAAGATTAATCATTAATCGAGTTGATGATTATACCCTCTAGAACGATTCTCAATTGTCGATCAGCCGCATGATCAATCAGAGACTCCTTTTGAGTGAGACCCCGTAGGTTCGAACCTAAGCTGGTAACACAAGAATAATCTTCTTATACTGATCAAAGTTACCATCTAGCAATGGTATCCGATGTCTGGATAGGTCAAAAAATTGCAAAACAACATTCAAGAACCTATTGGCATATGGTTATCGTATAATTCATCTCTTGGATCCAAATGCTCAAAGTGATCTAGGATTTAACCATCAACCCTGAAAAGGTCATCCACATTATATTTTAACTTTTTAAATCCATCACATGGATTATCCCGATCGAGATTTTACTGAATTGAAACACACTGATGCATTAACTCCTATTTATTTGGAGGGGTCAATTCCATCTTGACTCACACACCGACTTCGTAAGTATTTGACTGTGCCCAAAAATCTTTCATTACTGAATTAAAAATTTAAATAGTCTGGCACCAAAGTATAGTGAGTTGCTTGCAAGTCACCATGGTGATCTCAGATAGGAGGAACACTTATACCCATATCCTTCGTGACCTACTCTTACTATAGAGTGCTCAGTATTGGTCACATTTAGTGAGATATACCCCTATGTCTCACTTGCATGCCATACTAGTATCTCCACACTCCTTGATTAAGAGGACAATCAATGCACATGGCACACAATGACCTATACTTGATATAGCTATCATCCTAATAATAGTATATCATTTGACCATGAACAAAGTTTAAGAACTAAATGATATATCCTCCTATGTTGATTTAAACAGTCCTAAGGACTTCATCACAAAAGTGGAGTTCAAATAAGATGTACACAGAGTGATGAGAAAATTAAATAATATTTATTATTTTAATAATTCATATATAATTATAATAATTAGTTCAACCATCAACAGACTAACGATTGGCTTTGGGATACAATTTTCAATAGTCTTGATTTTTTGTCTCCTTGAGCAACCCTTTTTTATTCTAAACCTGACCACTATATTTAGGACCTCCAGTTGCCTTTATTTTTCTTATCTACATCTTTATATGTCTCATAAACTAGACACTTGCTCTGGGTATCTCGCTGGTCATAAAGGTTATTGTTGTTATTCTCCTTCTTTAGATTGTATTTTCATCTCTAACAGTGTTACATTCCATGAAACATATTTTTCATTTGCTGTGGCTCAAGCTGCGTCATCTTCCATTCACCCTTCTATCCTTGACCTCTTACCTTCTCCAAACCATGGTGATAATACCTATGCTCCTCCTACTATTCCTACTTTGTCATTTACTATTGCCACACTCCTATTTTAGGTGATACTTCTATAGCTTCAAGCAATGCCACAGATATTGTTCTCAAGCAGAATGATCCATGACCAATTGGATTCTGATGGGATATCACCTATATTGATGGCCACTTTTGACTCTGGGCCTTCACCTCTACCATTAGCTTAGTTCGACAACTGACCTTCCTCAGCACAGTGCACCACGTATCCTACCCCTACAGTTCCATATTTTGCTGCTCCATATCTTTCAGTACTATACCTACTAATACTCATGCCATGGTCACGTGCTCAATGAATGGTACAATTTCTCAGCATCGTTACTTTACCAAGCATCCTATGGTATTAGTGGCTTATGTATCTGCAACATGCTTTACACATGCTAACAATAGGATCTTCACCACTAATAATCTAAATAAAAAAAGAATCTAGTGCATCCCCACTAGTCAACTTTGTGACATCAGCAAAGAATCCATGGATCACCTCCTCGTCTGATCTCCTTGTTGGAAAATTGGTAGGATTTTAGCATGTAATTTTAAAAAATTTAGCAGCTGAAAATATCAGATTAAATAATTTAATCTAATAAACATACTTTAGATCATATCTAAAAACCCTATTTGAGGATCTATAATATGATATAATGCGTGTATAAGATCTGAAAACTAAATCTGCATACATGTATGATCATATCAAACATGCATCCATAGATCATATCTACTATATAGATTATATCTATATTAATATCAAGTTCAGAGCTCAATACCTTAGTGCAGATAGCAGATCACCATGTCTGTGTCATGAAGACTTGAGATCTCGCTGGTTGCTTGTAACCACATAGGGAGTCCGATCTCTATGGTTGGTCCACTCGAAGTTCTTCGCTGATCGATCGTCCCGAGAGTGCTAGCTCGCACAATGATCTTCTGATGGCTAATTTACATCCTTCTTCAGATCTCACGGACCCCTCCAGAATGTGAAGATGGACAGGGAGGATCTGATGAAGGAAGAAAAAAGGAAGACTCTCCTCTCTTTTATTTTTTCTTCACCCAAGACCCTAGATCAGATCTAGGTTTTCACTCACCCAAGAGGAGGAAGATCTCCTCTAATCTCATATGCCAACTAGGGTTTCCCACCCCAATACCTCATGCCCCCTTATGAAACCCTAACTCACGCACTCTATGATCTTTTGATGATCTAATTTCTATTGCACAAAACTCAGCCCTTTTTATAGAGTTGGCAGCAAGGATAGATAAGGATAAGAGATGGGTTAGTTTGATTCAAAATCAAAGATCCTTTGAACTCGAATTCAAATCAAATTTGAACCAATCCTAATCTTATCCAATAGGGCATGTAGAAGGGATGAGAGCTTTCTTTTGGCATGGAGTTTCTCATGCAAATCAAAATTTGCGATGGGAATATTAGCATGCACAAGGGTGGTCAGCGGTAGGCAGAAGTCCAACTGGGTTTGGACTCTTAGGTCTCTATCCTAATCAAATTAGGTTAGACCCTAATCAAATAACTTGGACCCAATCCAATTAGGTACCAAACTAACTAGATTAAATCTTAATCAAATCAGAATTTAATCGAGTCCAATTTTTGATCAAATTAGAAATCAATCACCTTTAGCAATTAGATCATCTCATAATCTAATCGAGTCAAACCAAATTGAATCTAATTCAATTAGACTTGAATCAAGTTATATTGCATAATTAAATTGAGCTTAATCAACAATCTAATTGCTTATCAATCTTCTTTTAATTCACTAACTCTTAGCGAATTAATTCATTGCAACTTTTGCATCAGATTAACCTTTAATCGTATTAACGATTACACCCTTGAATGATTCTCAATTGTCGATCAGCAGCTTGATCAGATAAAAACTTCTTTTGAATGTGACCCCATAGGTTTGAACCTAAGTTGGTAGCACAGGAATAATTTTTGAACTAATTAATGTAACCATCTAGAAATAAGACCCGATGTTCGGATAGGCCAAATGATTGCAAAGCAACATTTAGGAATCTATTGGCATATACCGTATAATTCATCCTCTTAACCCTAATGCTCAAGAAAACCTATGGTTTAACTGTCAATCCTAAAATAGTCAACCACATTATATTTTAACTTTTCAAATTCATCATATGGATTATCCTGGTCAAGATTTTACTAAATTGAAATATAGTGATGTATGAACTCCTATAATCCAGAGGGATCAATCTCATCTTGACTCACACACCAACTTAACAAGTACTTGACTGTGCTCAGAAATCTTTTGTCACTAAATTAAAAATTTAAATAGTCTAATACCAAAGCACAGTGAGTTGGTTGCAAGTCACCGTGGTGATCTCAGATCGAAGGGATACTTATATCCATACCTTCACAAGCTACTCTTGACAACAAAGTACTCCGTAGTTGGTCATATTCAGTAAGGTGTACTCCTACATCTCATCTGTATGCTATACTAGTATCTCCACACTCCTTGGTTAAGAGAACAACCAACCTATATTGCACATAACGACCTACACTTGATATAGCTATCATCCTAATAATAGCATATTGTTTGATCGTGAACATGTTTAAGGACTAAATGATAAATTCTTCTTTATCAATTTAAAATAGTCCTAAAGATTTTATCACAATACAAGAGTTCATTAAAGAAGATATACATAACTTTATGATGAATAAGTCAAATAACTTTTATTATTGAATAATTCATATATAATTACAAAACGAGCACAACTGTCAATAGGTTGACGATTGACTTTGGGATATAATTTTCAACAACTCTCACTTTGACTAAAACCAATCAGTATAGTATCATATATCCATCTTCAATTTATGATCATTGAACTCCTTAACACTGAGAGCTTTAGTCAATGGATTAGTCAGATTCTCCTTTCTATCAATCTTCTGAAGCTCGATATCCCCTCGATCCATGATCTTTCGGATCAAATGGTAGTGGTGCAGTATATGCTTGGTGCGTTGATGAAACTTTGGTTCCTTCACTTGAGTAATGGTGCTAGTACTGTCGTAGTACAATAGGATCAGACGATCGATGGAGGGTACCACTCTGAGCTCGTCGATGAACTTTTGCAACCATATAGCTTTCTTTGCAGCATCGGATGTCGCGATATACTCTACCTCACAATCTGAGTCGGCCACAATGTGCTGCTTGAAACTTTTTAGCAAGTTGCTCCACCATTCAGGATAAATATAAATTCTAATACGCTCTTGCTATCATCGTGGTCTGATTGAAAGCTGAAATCTGTAAATCTCATAAATTTTAAGTCAGATTTCTCATAGACGAGCTACTGATCCTTAATATTTCTTAAATATTTAAGGATAATTTTTATAACCTTCCATTGGTTCTCACACGGATCAGACTGATACCTGCTCATTACCCTTAGTGAGTAGGCAACATCTAGTCTCATACATATCATGGCATACATAATGGATCCCATCATTGAAGCATATGGAATCCTACTCATACACTCTCTTTCTTGATGGGTTGTTGGATAATCTCTCTTCAAAAAAAAATTTCATGGCCTATCAGAAGATAGCATTTCTTGAAATTCTCCATGCTGAACCGCTTCAGCACGGTATCGATGTATATGGATTAAGATAATCCAAGCAATCTCTTCGATCTATCTTTATAGATCTTCATTCCTAAGATGTAGGATGCTTCTTCCAAATCCTTGATGGAGAATTGAGATGATAGCCAAATCTTTATTTTCTGCAGGGTCATTTTCGATTAAGAGAATGTCATCTATATACAAAACAAGAAATACAACTATATAACCATTTACCCACTTATAAATGTAGGATTCTTCTCCATTTCTAATGAAGGCATACGTTCTGATCATCTTATCAAAATGCATGTTCCAACTCTTGGACGTCTGCTTCAATCCATAAATAGATCTCTGAAGCTTGCACACCTTAGACTCATCCATGGATGTGAAACCTTCAGGTTGTATCATATATACCTCTTCTTCCAGCCCTCCATTTAGGAAAATAATTTTTACATCTATTTATCAAATTTCATAGTCCAGATGTGCCGCTATCGCAAGCATAATCTGAATGGATTTGAGCATTATCATAGGAGAAAACTCTCATCATAGTCAATACCATAACATTGATGATATCTCTTGACAACCAGATGGACCTTATAGGTCTCCACCTTCCCATTGCGCTCCTCTTCCTCTTAAAGATCCACTTACATTCTATGTGTTTTACCCCTTCAGGTGGGTCAACTAATGTCCACACATTGTTAACTTTTATGGACTCCATTTTGGACTTTATGGCTTCAAACCACTTATCAGAATTAGATCTCTGCATTGCATTATGTAGATGATTAGATCCTCATTGTTCTCATCAAGTTCAACAGGATCACCATCTTGGACTAAAAAATTATAGTATTTATCTGGTTGATATGGTACTCTATCGGATCTTCTTAATGGTACATTTACAATGGGCTCTGGGTTTGATCCAATCAAATCCGATTCTATAGATTCACTAGATTATGTCGGTTCTTCTACCTGTTGAACTTCATCAAGTTCAACCTTTAAAGTATTCGTTCTTTCATCAAGAAACTCCTTTTCTAAAAAGATTGCTTTAAGGATGATGAACACCTTTTATTCATCAGTAAGATAGAAGTAATACCTCTTAGTTTCTTTCAGATATTCTATAAAAAAATATTTATCAGACCTAGTCTGAGTTTGTCTGTTATTAAATGCTTGACATAAGTCGAACACCCCTAAACTCTAAGGTGTGAGAGAACCGATTTACGTCCTATCTATATCTCATATGAAGTTTTACTTATAGACTTACTCATCCTATTAAGTACATAGCAAGCTGACTCAAGTGTATATCCTCAAAAAGAGATCGACAGACTAGCAAAGTCCATCATGGATTGAATCATATCCAACTGGATTCAATTCCTCCTTTCTAAGACATCATTATGCTATGGTGTCCCTAGAGGGATCCATTGTGAGAGAATTTCATTCTCTCTTAGAAATGTCAAAAGTCCACTGGAGAGGTATTCACCTTCTTGATCAGATCGAAGAGTTTTAATACTCTTTCCAGTTTATTTCTCTATCTCATTACGGGACTGTTTGAATATTTCAAACAATTCAGATTTGTATTTCATCAAGTAGACATATCCATATCTAGATAGGTCGTCTGTGAACGTAATGAAATAGTGATATCTACCTCTGGCACTGGTGTTCATGGGTCTATATACATCAGTATGTATTAGACCTAGAACATCACTAGCTCATTCATCTTTTTCAGTAAACGATAACTTGGTCATCTTTCCAAAAAGATAAGACTCACAGGTTAGTAATGATTCATAATGATTGATTTCAAGAATTTTTTTTGTGTCAACCTGTTCATCCTATTTTTGTTAATATGACCTAGCCTATAATACCAAAGGTAGGCATCAGAGACATTATCTATCCTAGGATGCTTATTGGATGTGTACATTACACTAGATCGTGATACAATGTAAATTCCATTATTCAACTGTCGGTACTTATTGGATGTGTACATTACACTAGACCGTGATATAATGTAAATGCCATTATTCAACTGTCCATTCATCACAGTAACACCATTCAAAATGATATCACAAGAATATTTTTTTATTAAAATTTTATAATTGTTCTTGACCAAAAGGCCTATAGAAATTATATTCAATAAAAATGAAGGATAGAAGTGACAATCACTAAGAACAACGACATGAAAATTGAATACAAGCTTGATAATTCCTAAAGCTAGAACTGAAATCGATCTTCCATCTCCAATATTCAAGAATCTCTCATCATTCTCAAATCTCCTACTGACCTGAAGTCTCTGCAATGAATTATAAATATTAATAGGACTATCAGTATCTAATACCCAGATCATAGTATCACAAATAGAGAAGTTGCAAGGTGTTATCATATAATTATCTTGCCCAGCAATCACTTGCTTCTTCTTCTTATTCGATCTGTTCAGATCAAGAAAAGCTATATATTTAGGACAGTTTCTCTTCCAACGACTTTGCTTCTTACAATAGAAGTACTCTGTCTGACTCTGGTCAGACTTGAACTTAGATTTTTTGGTCTGACCTCTAGCACATTGCACCTTTTTATTTTTATTTTTTTTTCTCTTTCTCAAAGGGATGATGCCCCACCAAGGATCCTCCCACTAAATTCATCATTTTCTTACGGAGCTGGTGATCTTTCTCAAAAGTCTGCAGCAATCTCAATAAACCATAGTAATTAACTACAGACTTCATCATTTTATAATGACTGAGAAAAGGGAGATAGGACTTTGGCAAAGAATTCAGAATCGCATCTTTTCTAAGCTATTTGTGTAAGAAAAAATCAAGCTTGCTCAGGCTCTCGATCTGTTCGATCATGTATAATACATGATCAGTGACTGATGCCTCCTCCCTTATCTAGGTATTGAAGATGGTACAACTACATCATCGAAAGTGCCAAAAGATTCGTTCAACACTTGCAGCATCTCCTCTGGCCGAGCATTTTCAAACTTGTGACTGAACTCATCGTTCTTCACAGCCCGTATAATGCAATGCACCATGGTGTGATCATTGATTCACTTCTGATAAGTGTCTTATACTACACTGTGTGCATTTGGGACAGGCTCCTCTAGTGCCAGGTCTGTCAGCACGTACAAGACTGCTTGTGCTCCAGGACTATCTTCAATTTTTGATACTAACTATCGAAATTAGGTCCCATCAATTTGTCACTATCCAACAGTGATTGGACCGACAAGGTGGTGGCCATAACTACACAAAAGAAAAATTAAAAATCTAATCAATATATGAATTATTAAGCCTAAAGATATGGACTTTAGTCTAAAGGTTCTCTTACTATTTTTACAAATCGATAATCTCTACCTCCAATTTGAGAAATTACACTAATCCTTAGTGGGTATTAGAATGCATATAGGCTGCACACAAGTCTGACTTTGGCCAGCCCACCCATGTGCATCTATGGGTAGATTCTTAATCAATTATTTCTTCAAATAACTTTTAGTAATTAATTTTGCCACAGGAACCTAATCAATAGGATTTGGCCTCTACTGAAAGGTCTTGTTAGGTCCAACCATTAACATGACCATGCTCAGCCCATTTAACCAATAAATGATCAAGTCCAACTTTGATTGGCCAACCTGACCATCCATCAGAGAGACACGACTGAGCCATCACATTATAAATGATAATTTCAATTGCAGATAAGCATCAGGCCTTTGGGCCTCCAATGATTATCAAATTAATGAACCCATTATCATCCAACTTAATAGGAAGCTATGATCTAGTTATCCCCATAACTATTTTATTTTATGGACCTAATATTTTAGAAAATTTTGTTAAATGATTTGAAGAGAAAGAAAAGACTGACCAGCTAATCATAATGCTCCCACTAACTTCACCAAGTCATATTAAAGAAGACTAGATTGAACATGGTCTAGGCACCTAAATTAGTCATACTGATCAATCTATGTAGCATGGGTTAGCACAAAACAATGAGCAACCGAATCAAAAGTTAATTGACCACATTGGCTAGGTAAGTAAAATCGGTGGGAGGGATATGCCAATAACTTATCATAGACTCAATCTATGCAAGTAGCTCCCAATTAATAACCACCAGTCAAGACTGCCAAACTTATTTTAAACACCAATTGGTTCATCAATTTCAATTTGGTTTGTCTAAAGACTTGGACTCAACCACTGAGCCACGATCGAGATCCATCTTGATCTAATTAAAGATATGTGCTTTGACCAACTACAACTATTGTATTGGCTCTAAAGAAATTCTGATTTAATCTAATTCAATTTTTGATTAGATTTAGTCAATTTCTCTATTTAGTCTATTTGATTCTAGCCTTAGGTCTAACCCAACTAAGTGGACCTGATCAAGCTAACCCATAATCCCATATTTTATATGAATGTCATTAGATCTTTAATTCATAATTCTAGATCTAATCAATTTCATCCTTAATTCTCAATTAAGTGTATGATTAACATAGGCTTGTTGTTTAGGTTTGAAATAATTTTAATTTTTAATTTTATAAATAATTTATAAATAATTTATAACTAATTTATGCAAAAAATTTTCAGTTCTAAAATCGGATCAGCTCATCCCTAGACTAAGCCAGCTCACTTCAGTGGATCAACTAAGTCTACTACTTGATCGATCAATTGATAATGAATAGTAACTATTACTTTCAGCCTGAGGTAACTGAGTTGGCTCAATTAGCACTGGACCGACTAAACCAAGGGATTGAGTCGACTGAGTTCAAAACTGAGTCGGCTCAGTCAGCATGCTAGTAGGTTTCAAAGAGTTTTAGATCTAAAAAATTTTACATTATTTAAAATAAAATCAATCATAAACTAACTTTTAGATAATATCAAAACTTTTTATGATTTATGATTTTATTTTTCATGATTAAAATAATTTTAGTCAAAAGATTAGATGATTTTACTTTTCATACAAATTTTGTTTTGTATCACATACAACAAACCTAGGATTTCAAGATCTAGGATTTTGCAGAAAAAATAAATTTTTTTTCCTTTCACAGTTCATCTTCATGAACAAACCACACTCCTACGTGCCATAAGAGATCCTATGGAATGGAAGGAGAAGATCATTAAACCCTCCTTTCTCTTATAATCAGACAACCAAGAAAATTCAATCTGATTATTAGGCTTCAAGGAATCTAATCTAATCATATCACATATGAGAAAATTTAGATCCAATCTAAATTAAAAAAAAATAGATCTAATATGCACATATGATCATGTTATAATAAACCTAGCTCTGATACCACTATTAGAAAATTGATAGGGTTTTAGCATGTAATTTCAAAAAATTTAGCAGTTGAAAACATCAGATTAAATGATTTAATCTAATAAACATGCTTTAGATCATATTTAAAAACCCTACTCTAAGATCTATAACATGATATAATGTAAGCATAAGATCTAAAAACTAAATCTGCATACATGTATGATCATATCAAATATGCATCCGTAGATCACATCTACTATATAGATCATATCTATATTAACATCGAGTTCAGAACTCAATATCTTAGCACGGGTAGCTGACCACCATGTCTGTGTCGCGAAGACTTGAGGTTTCGCTAGTTGCTCGCAGCTGCACAGGATGTCTGGCCTATACAGTTGGTCAACTCGAAGCCTTATGCTGATAATTATCTCGAGAGTGCTAGCTCGTGCAATGATCTTCTGATGGCTGATTTACATCCTTCTTCGAATCTCATGGGCTCCTCCAAAATGCGAAGAAGGATAAGGAGGATTTGGTGATGGAAGGAAGGAGGAAGACTCTCTTCTCTCTTTTATTTTTCCTTCACCCAAAATCCTAGATTAGATCTAGGTTTTCCCTCACCCAAGAGGAGGAAGATCTCCTCTAATCTCACATACCAACTAGGGCTTCCCACCCCAATACCTTATGCCCCCTTATGAAACCCTAACTCATGCACTCTATTATCTTTCGATGATCTGATTTTTGTCGCACAAAAATCAGCCCTTTTCATAGAGTTGGCAGCAAGAATAGATAGGATAAGAGATGGGTTAGTTTGATTCAAAATCAAATACTCTTTGAACTCGAATTCAAATCAAATTTGAACCAATCCTAATCTTATCTAGTAGGGCATGTAGAAAGGATGAGAGATTTCTTTCGGTGTGGAGTTTCTCACACAAATTAGAATTTGCGATGGGAATATTGGCATGCATAAGGGTGGTCGGCGGTAGGGAGAAGTCCAACTTGGTTTGGACTCTTAGGTCTCCATCCTAATCAAATTAGGTTAGACCCTAATTTAGGTACCAAACTAACTAGATTAAATTCTAATCAAATTAGAATTTTATCAAATCTAATTTTTGATCAAATCAAAAATTAATCATCCTTAGCAATTAGGTCATCTCATAACCTAATTAGATCAAACCAAATTGAATCTAATTCAACTAGACTTGAACCAAATTACATTATTCAATCAAATTAAGCTTAATCAGCAATCTAATTGCTTATCAATCCTTCTTTAATTTACTAATCTTTAGCAAATTAATTTATTACAACTTTTGCATCAGATTAACCATCAATCATATTGATGATTATACCCTTAAAGGATTCTTAATTATCAATCAACCACTTGATCAGATAGAAATTTTTTTTGAGTGTGACCCCATAGATTCGAACCTAAGTTGGTAGCACAGAAATAAATTTTTGAACTAATTGATGTAACCATCTAGCAATGGGATCCAACATCTAGATAGGTTGAATGATTGCAAAGCAACATTCAGACACCTACTGGCATATGGTTACCGTATAATTCATCCTTTTGATCTTAATACTTAAGAAGACTTATGGTTTAACTGTCAATCCTAGAATAGTCAACCATATTATATTTCAACCTTTCAAATCTATGCATGGATTATCCTGATCAAGATTTTACTAAATTAAAATACAGTGATACATTAACCCCTATAATTCGGAGGGATCAATCCCATCTTGACTCACACATCGACTTAACAAGTACTTGACGGTGTCCAGAAATCTTTCGTCACTGAATTAGAAATTCAGATAGTCCGATACCAAAGTTAGTAAATTATTTGTAAGTCACCGTGGTGATCTCAGATCAGAGAGATATTTATACCCATACCCTTCGCGAGCTACTCTTGATAGTAGAGTGCTCTGCAGTTGGTCATATTCAGTGAGGTATACTTCTATATCTCACCTGTATGCCATACTAATGTCTCTACACTCCTTGGTTAAGAGAATAATCAACCTATATGGCATACAATGATCTACACTTGATATAACTATCGTCCTAGTAATAGCATATCATTTGGTCACGAATAAGTTTAAGGACAACCAAAAAAATAAATCCTCTTTTATCAATTTAAAATAGTTCTAAGTGTTGGAAATAGTGTCCCAAAGCCAAATATCATCCTGTTGACGGTTGTGCTCATTTTTGTATATGTACATGAATTATGAATTAATAAAAATTATTTTGGTATTTTTTCATCATAAAATGTTTCATCTTCTAATGAACTCCTATATTGTGGTGAAGTCCTTAGGACTATTTAGACTCGACAAAGGAGGATTTATCGTTTAGTTCTTAAATCTGTTCGCGACCAAATGATACGTTGTTACCAAGGACGACAACGTTTATCAAGCATAGGTCCTTGTGTGCCATATAGGTTGGTTGTCTTCTTAACCAATGAGTGTGGAGATACTGATATGACATACAGGTGAGATGTAAGGGTACATCTGCACTGAACGTGACCGACTCCGGAGCTATTTCTACTGTCAAGATTTGCTCCGATGGAATATGGGTATAAATGTCCCTCCGACCTGAGACCGCCATGGTGACTTGCAAGTAACTCACTGCACTTAGGCACTGGACTACCTGAATTTCTAATTCAGTGATGAAAGGCTGCTGGGTGTAGTCAAGTACTTGACTTGTCGGTGCGTGTGTCAAGATGAGATTGACCACTCTAATTTAGGAGTTATGTATAGTCGTATTTCAATTTAGCAAAACCTTGGCTAGGATAGTCTTTATGAGGAGTCACAGGACTGTTTGAGTTGAGCACGATTCGGATGATCTAATCAGGGTGGACAGTTTAACCCTGAGTCATCGTAAACATAGAGGTCAAAAGGATGAATTATACAGTAATCATATTCACGTAGGTTCTGAGTGTTGTGATTGTGACTATTCGACCTATCTGGTCGTCAAGTACCATTGCTAGATGGTCACTTCGATTAGTACAGGAACTGGTTTCTGTGCTACCGACGTAGGTTCGAACCTGCGGGGTCACACACATTAGAGGTTTCTATCTGATCTGATGGCTGATGAAGAGTCCTAATGCTTGTGAACTTTAAGTCCTACATGTCTGAGACTCTATGATCGAGAATCAGGATTCTCTGATCACGAGTCCCACACATTTTGGGTACCGGGGTCAAGAGTCCCATTGGTTTGGGACTCTTCGATCAGGGTTACATATCGATAAATTCTAATTCTCGATTACCCATCGGATTTGGACTTAATATTTATGAGAGATTTAATTAGTGATTTGATCGCTAATTAACTCAATTTGATTGAGTAATTATTTTTGGATCAAGTCCAATTGAATTGGATTCAGTTGGGTTTGACCCGATTAGGTTAAGAGTTGACCTAATCATCGAGATGGTTTGATCCCTGATTTGATCAGGGGTTGGGCTTAATCAATTCCTGATTTGATTAGGATTTTATTGAGCCTAATTAAGCCTAATTAAGTTGGGTTTAAATTAGCTTAATTGGGCCTAACTTATTTGGTTCAATTAGGTTGGTTTAAATAATGAAACCACCTTGACCCATTCTCCCTGCGCCACCTCACTTCCACTGCACCCATTTGAATTCACGAGAAGAAAATTCTCATGAATTTTTTCTCACGCAAAGTCCTCCTCACGCCCTACTTTAATACACCAAATGAGTGGATAAGGATGATTGGTTGGCCATTCAAATTTAAAATAAAGTTTGAATTTGAATAAGCAACCAATCTTAGCGCCTTGACCTTATCCTCTTTTAGCGCCCCATTTATTACACGAGAAAATATTTCTCATGAAATCACTCACACACAAATTAAGCCATGCCCTCCTTTTCTCACGCCCTTAGTGGATAGGGATAAATTGATTTTCCATTTAAATTCAAAATTTGATTTGAATTCAAATGTGCAATTACTCATCTTTATCCTCTCACATGGATAAGACCTTGGTTGTTGTTTTAAAAGGAGGAGAAGAGTGGGGCGTGTGTGGAAAAAAAAATTTTGGAGAGAAAATCTGGGCATGAGGAATCCTTGTGTGCAAGGTGAAGGTCTATATCTTTTTGAGAGAAAAAAAAAAAAAAGGAAAAAGTGTGCGCAGGGTTTTAGTGAGTTCTTCAGGATTTCAGCCTGGAGTTCGGAAAGTGAGAAGGTGAGCTACGAGTGTCGTGACCCCACCAAATTTCAGGGAGATCTTCAACATCCTCTCAAACATGTCTGCTGATAATTTGAAGTATCCAAAGAATCGACAGACATTGATCGAAGGAGTTCGATCAGCATCGACCGTCGAAAGGGCTCTACAACGAGCTAGCACTCGTAAGGAGTCGATCAGATCAGAAGTTTCATGTGGACGATCCGCAGAGGCCAGATATAATGTGTGGCTATATTATGATGATTAGATTATGGTGATCTACTACCCGCATAAAGATATTGTGTTCTGAACACATTATAGTAAAGAGTTTACTGTTCAAATTCAAATTTCAAATTCAAATGCATGCATGCTATATATCATATTTAGATCCTAGTGTAGGATAAATTTTTATTAATTAATTAAATTAATTAATAATTTTTACTATAAAATAGTAATTTTGAAAAAGTTTTAAAATTACCATTTTACCCCTGCACTGAATTTTCTCCACAAATGGTATTAGAGCAGGTTCTTAGATATGATATATATATTTGCATGCATAGATTAAGTTGTAATCTAAAAGTTTAAATTTAAAATTTAAAATTTAAAATTTAAAATTTAAAATTTGAATTTTGAAAGTTATTCAAAATTTAAAATTCAAAAATTTGAAATTCAAAATTTAAGATTTAAATTTTGAAATTTGAAATTCAAAATTCAAAATTCAAAAATTTGAAATTCAAATATTTGAAATTTAAAATTTGGTTGAAATTTCAAATTTAAAATTCAAAATTTAAAATTCAAAATTTGAAATTCAAAATTTGAAATTCAAAAATTTGAAATTTGTTTGAAATTTGAAATTTAAAAATTAAAATTTAAAATTTAAAATTTGAAATGTGAAATTTAAATTTTAAAATTGGTATATTTAGATATACTTGATCCAAGTAGCAAGTAATCGAATTGGGTTGGTTGCCATGACCATTCGGTCATAGGAGAAAAGTAGGGTTTAAAGGCCCTCTCTTCTCATTCGATGGGGTCTCCTATGACGGTAGGGGTGCCGATGCAATTATATTCCATGCAAATGAAGTAGCGAAAGGAATATTCATGATTTATTTTGATTGAGTTATTTTCTGTTATGTAATTAGCAATAGGATTGCTATTTATGAAATGTGCTGATCTATTTGTGTAATGAGTCAACATATTTGGTGAACAAAAAATAAAACCTTTCAAATTTGAAAATTATTTTCGAAATATCAAATCCGGACCCATCAATCCAAATACTTAATTAAAAGAATTAAGTATTGTCTAGTAGGTCTAAAATTATGAATTAAGACCTAAGACAATTGCATAAATTTGTGGGTCAATGGGTTAGATGGATTAGGTCCATAATTGGGTTAGACCTAAGGTTAGCTTAAAGAAATGGACTAAATTAGAGTAATTGGTCAAATCTAATCAAAAGTTGAATTAGATTAGGTCAAGGATACTCTAGACTCAACTTCAATAGTTGTAGTTGAATGGGTCCATATCTTTAACTAGACCAAGATGGACTTAATTCATGGCTATGCGGTGGAACCCTACTTACTAAGTTGATCAAATTAAAACTAATGAACCGGTTGGTGTCTAAGGTAAGTTTGGCAGTTTGACCAGTGGTTTTTAAGTGGAAGCTACTCGTAGTGATTTGATCTCTGACGAGTTAATGGCTTATCTCCACCACTGATCTCACTTACCTGACCAACCTGATGAATTAGGTTTTGATTAGATCACTTGGTGATTAGGGCTCACCCATGTCATTAGATAAATCAGTTTGACTAATTTAGGTGCTCCTAATGCCAGCTTAAGTAAATCCTTTTTAATCTGACTTGGTGAAGTCAGTGGGAGGATTGAAATTGGCTGGATATTTTCTTCTCTTCGATTCTTTAATAAAATTCTCAAAAATTATTAGGTCCTAAAAATGATTAAGTTATATTGATAACTAAGTCATAGCCTTCCATTAAGTGAGTGATAATGAGTCCATTATTTTAATAATCATTGGAGGCCCAAAGGCCTGGTGCTTATTGACTAATGGAATTATCATTCATAGTATGATAATTTAGTTTGAGTCTTTCTGATGGTGGTTAGGTTGGCCGACCAAAGTTGGACTTGATCATTTATTGGTCTGATTCATCAAATCAAATCTTGTTAATGGTTGGACCTAACCAGATTTTTTCAGTGGAGGCCAAAGCCTACTGATTAGGTTCTGGGATAAAATTAATTACTAGAAATTATTTAGAGAAATAACTGGTTATGAACCTACCTATAGATGCACATGGGTTGACCAACCAAAGTTGGGCTCGTGCGTAGTCTGTGTGGATTCTAGTACCCACTAAGAAATTAAAGTAATTCCTCGAATTGGAGGTTGAGGCTACCAATTCGTAAAAATACTGGGAGAAACTTTAGACTAAAATCCAAGTCTTTAGTATTAATAATTTATGTACTAATATAGGTCTGATTTTTCTTTATGCAGCTATGGCCACTACCCTGTCACTCCGATCATTATTAGATAATGACAAGCTCTGGGACCTAATTTCGATAGCTGGTATCAAAAATTAAAAATTATCCTTGAGCATGAGTGGATCCTTTATGTAGTAACGGATCCAACACCTGAGGAACCAGTCTTGAACGCTAGAGAGACGGTCCAAGACACTTACCAGAAGTGGCTCAACGATCGCACCACCATCCGGTGCATAATATTGACGGCAATGAATGATGAGTTCAGCCGCAGGTTCGAGAACGCCCAGCCATAGGAGATGCTTCAAATATTGAATGACTCTTTTGGCATGCCTGACGATGTTGAAAGGTACAAAACTAGTTGTATCATTTTCAATGCTCGAATGAGGGATGGAGCCTCAGTCACTGATCATGTACTGTACATGATCGAAATGATTAAGCACCTAAGTAAACTGGGTTTTCTCCTGCACAAGCAGCTCGGTAAGGATGCGATCCTTAATTCTTTGCCCAAGTCCTTCCTTCCCTTTCTTACTCATTTTCGAATGACAAAGCCTGCAGTGAACTACCACGGCATGTTGGGGTTGCTGAAGAACTTTGAGAAGGATCATCAGCTCCATAAGGAGTCGGTGAATATTGTGGGAGGGTCTTCTTCTGGTCGTCGACCCTTTAAGAAAGGAAAGAAGAACGAGAAGAAGAAGAATAAGAAGGTGCAGCTGCATGCTGGGACATCTGCATAGGGTCAGACCAAGAAGTGCAAGCCCGACCAGAGCCAGGCGAAGTGCTTCTTTTGCAAGATGCAGGGGCACTGGAAGAGAAACTATCCTCTATACATTACCTCATTGGACCCGAACAGGCCAAAGAAGAAGCAAGGTACTTATGTGATAACACCTTGCAACTTTTTCATTTGTGATACTACTGCCTGGGTATTGGATACTGGAAGCGCTTATTTTATTTGCAATTCGATGCAGGGTCTGCAGGTCAGTAGGAGATTTGATGAAGGCAAGAGATTCCTGAACGTTGGAGATAGAAGCAAAGTTCCAGTTCTAGCATTAGGAATCATGAACCTTGTAATCAATTCTCAAAATATAATTCTGAGTGAATGTCACTATTGTCCAAGCTTTTTATTAAATATTATTTCTGTAGGCCTTTCGGCCATGAACGGTTATCAATTTTTAATAAAAAGAAATATTTGCAATATCATTTTGAATGGTGTTACAATGTTTATTGGACAACTTTATAATAGAATTTACTTTCTATCACAATCTGTTAATGTGGTTCAAACCTCTGGTAAACATCCTAGAATAGATAATATGTCAGAAGTCTACCTTTGGCACTGTAAGCTAGATCATATCAATAAGAACAGGATAAACAGATTGGCTTAAGAAAGAATTCTTGAAGTAGGTGATTGTGAATCACTTCCAACCTGTGAGTCTTGTCTTCTTGGTAAAATGACCAAGTCACCTTTTACTAAAAAAGGTGAGCGAGCCAGTGAACTCTTGGCTCTGGTACATTCTGATGTATGTGGACCCATGAGCTCAAGTGCAAGAGGTGGATATTTCTACTTCATAACCTTCACAGACGACCTATCGAGGTATGGGTATGTCTATTTAATGAAGCATAAGTCGGAGTCATTTGAAATGTTTAAACTATTTCGAAATGAGATAGAAAAATAAACTGAAAAGTATATTAAAACTCTTTGATCTGATCGAGGAGGTGAATACCTTTCCATTGAGTTTCTGATATATCTTGGGAAGAATGGGATTCTCTCTCAATGGACTCCTCCTGGAATACCACAGCATAATGGTGTATCTGAAAGGAGGAATCGGACCTTGTTGGACATGGTTCGATCCATGATGGTATTTGCTGGTCTGTCGATCTCCCTCTGGGGATATGCGCTCGAATCGGCTTGTTACCTTCTAAATAGAGTTTCGAGTAAGTTTGTAACCAAAACACCATATGAGATATGGATAGGACGTAAGCCAGTACTCTCGCACCTTAGGGTTTGAGGGTGTCCGACTTATGTTAAACATTTAATTACGGACAAACTAGGACCTAGATCTGACAAGTGTAATTTTATAGGATACCCAAAAGAGATCAAAGGGTATTATTTCTACCTGGCTGATGAGCAAAAGGTGTTTATCAGCCTTAAGATAATCTTTTTGGAAAAAGAGTTCCATGGTGAAGGGACTGTTGCCTCTAAGGTCGAACTTGACGAAGTTCAATAGGTGGAAAAACTGACACAAGTTGCTGAACCTGAATCGGATTTGATTAGATCAGAACCAGAGCCCATTGTTCAAGCACCCTAAAGGCGATCTGGTAGAGTACCATGTCAACCAGACAGATACTATGATTTCTTGGTCCGGGACAACGATCCTATCAAACTTGATGAAAACGATGAGGATCCGATCACCTACATGGATGTAATGCAGAGACCCGACTCTGAGAAATAGCTAGAGGCCATAAAATCCGAAATGGAGTCCATGAAGGTCAACGATGTGTGGACATTGGTTGACCCACCTGAAGGAGTAAAACCCATAGGGTGTAAGTGGGTCTTCAAGAGAAAGAGGGGCGCAGACGGAAAGGTGGAAACCTATAAAGCCCATATGGTTGCCAAGGGATATCGTCAATGTTATGGTATAGACTATGACGAGATGTATTCTCCTGTGACAATGCTCAAATCCATTCGGATTATGCTTGCGATAGCTGCCCATCCGAACTATGAAATATGGCAGATGGATGTGAAGATAGCTTTCCTAAATGGAGAGCTGGATGAAGAGGTGTATATGATACAACTTGAAGGATTCACATCCACTGATGAGCCTAAGGTGTGCAGACTACAGAGGTCCATTTATGGACTTAAGCAGGCATCCCGGAGTTGGAACATACGTTTTGATAGGACGATCAAGACGTATGGCTTTGTTAAGAATGGAGAAGATCCCTGCATTTATAAGTGGGCTAATGTGTTGGGAATAGTATCCTAAAGTCAACCATCAGCCTGTTGACGGTTGTGCTCAATTTTGTATATGTACATGAATTATGAATTAATAAAAATTATTTTGGCATTTTTCATCACAAAATATTTCATCTTCTAATGAACTCCTATGTTGTGGTGAAGTTCTTAGGACTATTTAGACTCGACAAAGGAGGATTTATCGTTTAGTCCTTAAATCTATTCGCGATCAAATGATACATTGTTACCAAGGACGATAACATTTATCAAGCATAGGTCATTGTGTGCAATATAGGTTGGTTGTCCTCTTAACCAATGAGTGTGGAGACACTGGCATGGCATATAGGTGAGATATAAGGGTACATCTGCACTGAACATGACCGACTCCAGAGCTATTTATGCTGTCAAGATTTGCTCCGATGGAATATGGGTATAAATATCCCTCCGACCTGAGACCGCCACGGTGACTTGCAAGCAACTCACTGTACTTAGGCACTAGACTACCTGAATTTCTAATTCAGTGACGGAAGGCTGCTGGGTGTAGTCAAGTACTTGACTTGTCGGTGCGTGTGTCAAGATGGGATTGACAACTCCAGTTTAGAAGCTGTGTATAGTCGTATTTCAATTTAGCAAAATCTTGGCCAAGGTAGTCCTTGTGAGGAGTCACAGGACTGTTTGAGTTGAGCACGATTCGGATGATCTGATCAGGGTTGACAGTTTAACCCTGAGTTGTCCAAAATATAGGGGTCAAAAGGATGAATTATACAGTAACCATATTCATGTAGGTTCTGAGTGTTGCGATTGCGACTCTTCGACCTATCCGGACGTCAGGTACCATTGCTAGATGGTCACTTTGATTAGTACAGGAATTGGTTCCTGTGCTACCGGCTTAGGTTCGAACCTGTGGGGTCACACACATTAGAGGTTTCTATCTGATCTGATGGCTGATGTAAAATCCTACATGTTTGGAACTCGATGATTGAGAATCAGGATTCTCTGATCACGAGTTTCACACATTATGGGTACCGGGGTCAAGAGTCCCACTAGTTGGGACTTTTCGATCAGGGTTACATATCGATGAATTCTGATGTCCGATTGCCCATCGGATTTGGACTCAGTATTTATGAGAGGTTTAATTAGTAATTTAATTGTTAATTAACTCAATTTGATTGAGTAATTATTTTTGGATCAAGTCCAATTGAATTGGATTCAGTTGGGTTTGACCCGATTAGGTTAAGAGTTGACATAATCGTCAAGATGGTTTGGTCCCTGATTTGATCAGGGGTTGGGCTTAGTCAATTTTTGATTTGATTAAGATTTTATTGAGCCTAATTAAGCCTAATTAAGTTGGGTTTAAATTAGTCTAATTGGACCTAACTTATTTGGTTCAATTAGGTTGGTTTAAATAAATAAACCACCTTGACCCAATCTCCATGCGCCACCTCACTTCCATTGCACCCATTTGAATTCATGAGAAGGAACTTCTCATAAATTTTTTCCTCATGCCAAGCCCTCTCCATGCCCCACTTTAATGTGCCATATGAATGGATAAGGATGATTGGTTGGCCATTCATATTCAAAATAAAGTTTGAATTTGAATGGGCAATCAATCTTTGCGCCCTATCCCTTTTTTTACGCTCCATTTATTACATGAGAAAAGGTTTCTCATGAAATCACTCCATACATAATTTAAGCTACATCTCATGCCTTTAGTGGATAAGGGATGAGTTGGTGTCCATTTGAATTCAAAATTTGATTGGAATTCAAATGTGCAATTACTCATCTTTATCCTTTTTTTTGGATAAGATGTTTGACGTTGTTATAAAAGGAGGAGAAGAGTGGGGCGTGCAAGAAGAAGATTTTTGGAGAAAAATTTTGGGGCGTGAGAAGTCTTGTGCGTGAGAAGGAAGTCCATATCCTTCCAAGAGAAAAAGAAAGAAAAGTGGGTGCAAGGTTTCTGGTGAGTTTCCTAGAGTTTTAGCCTGGGGTTCGGGAAGTGAGAAAGTGAGCTACAAGTGTCGTGAGCCCACAAAATCTCAGGAAGATCTTCAACATCCTCTCAAACATGTCTGTTGATGATCCAGAGCATCTGAAGAATCGACAGACATTGATCGAAGGAGTTCAATCAGCATCGGCCGTCAAAAGGACTTTACAACGAACTAGCACTCGTGAGGAGTCGATCAGACCGGGAGCTTCGTGTGAATGATCCACAGAGGTTAGACATACTATGTGGCTATGTCGCGATGATTAGACTCTCTCGACGGTGATCAGGTTACGACGATCTACTATCCGCACAAAGGTATTGTGTTCTGAACACATTACAATAAAGTGTTTATTGTTCAAATTCGAATTTCAAATTTAAATGCATGCATACTATATATCATATTTAGATCCTAGTGTAGGGTAAATTTATGTTAATTAATTAGGTTAATTAATATTTTTTCACTGTAAAATCATGATTTTGAAAAAGTTTTAAAATTACCATTTTATCCCTGTACTGAATTTCCCCACAAATGGTATCAGAGCAGGTTCTTAGATATGATATATATATTTGTATGTGTAGATTAAGTTGTAATCTAAAAGTTTAAATTTGAAATTTAAAATTCAAAAATTTAAAATTTAAATTTTGAAAGTTGTTCGAAATTCAAAATTCAAAAATTTGAAATTCAAAATTTGAAATTTGAAATTTGAAATTTGAAATTTGAAATTTGAAATTTGAAATTCAAAATTCAAAATTCAAAAATTTGAAATTCAAAATTTAAAATTTGAAATTTAAAATTTGGTAGAAATTTTAAATTTGAAATTTGGTTAAAATTTCAAATTTGAAATTCAAAATTTAAAATTCAAAATTTGAAATTCAAATTTTGAAATTCAAAAATTTGAAATTTGAAATTTGAAATTTGTTTGAAATTTGAAATTTAAAATTTAAAATTTGAAATTTAAATTTTAAAATTGGTATATTTAGATACACTTGATCCAAGTAGCAAGTAATCGAATTGGGTTGGTTGCCATGACCGTCCGGTCATAGGAGAAAAGTAGGGTTTAAAGGCCGTCTCCTCCCATTCGATGGGATCTCTTTTGGCAGTAGGGGTGCCGCTATAATTATATCTCATGCAGATGAAGCAGCGAAAGGAATTAATTGTAAAGATTCAATTATGAAATTTATCATGAATGTGTTAGATTAGATCTAAAGAAATATTTATGATTTATTTTGATTGAGTTATTTTTTGTTATGTAATTAGCAATAGGATTGCTTTTTATGAAATGTGCTGATCTATTTATGAAATGAGTCAACATATTTGGTGAACAAAAAATAAAATCTTTCAAATTTGAAAATTATTTTTGAAATACCAAATCCTGACCCATCAGCCCAAATACTTAATTAAAAGAATTAAGTGTTGTCTAGTAGGTCTAGAATTATGAATTAAGACCTAAGATAATTGCATAAACTTGTGGGTCAATGGGTTAGATGGATTAGGTCCATAATTGGGTTAGACCTAAGGTTAGCTTAAAGAAATGGACTAAATTAGAGTAATTGGTCAAATCTAATCAAAAGTTGAATTAGATTAGGTCAAGGATACTCTAGACTCAAATCCAATAGTTGTAGTTGAATGGGTCCATGTCTTTAACTAGACCAAGATGGACTTAATTCATGGCTACGCAGTGGAATCCTATTTACTAAGTTGATCAAATTAAAACTAATGAATCGGTTGGTGTCTAAGGTAAGTTTGGCAGTTTGACCAGTGGTTTTTAAGCGGGAGCTACTCGCAGTGATTTGATCTCTGACGAGTTAATGGCTTATCCCCACCACTGATCTCACTTACCTGGCCAACCTGGTGAATTAGGTTTTGATTAGATCACTTGGTGATTAGGGCTCACCCATGTCATTAGGTAAATCAGTTTGACTGATTTAGGTGCTCCTAATGCCAGCTTTAATTAAATCTTTTTTAATCTGACTTGGTGAAGTCAGTGGGAGGATTGAAATTGGCTGGATATTTTCTTCTCATCTATCCTTTAATAAAATCCTCAAAAAAAATTATTAGATCCCTAAAAATGATTAAGTTATATTGATAACTAAGTCATAGCCTCCCATTAAGTGAGTGATAATGAGTCCATTAGTTTAATAATCATTGGAGGCCTAAAGGCCTGGTGCTTATTGACTAATGAAATTATCATTCATAATATGATAATTTGGTTTGAGTCTTTCTGATGGTGATCTGGTTGGCCGGCCAAAGTCGGGCCTGATCATTTATTGGTCCGATTCTCCAAATCAAATCATGTTAATGGTTGGACCTAACCAGATCTTTTCAGTGGAGGCCAAAGCTTACTGATTAGGTTCTGGGGTAAAATCAATTACTAAAAGTTGTTTAGAGAAACAACTGGTTATGAACCTACCCATAGATGCACATGGGTTGACCAACCAAAGTTGGGCTCGTGTGTAGTCTGTGTGGATTCTAGTACCCACTAAGGAATTAAAGTAATTCCTCGAATTGGAGGTTAAGACTACCAGTTCGTAAAAATACTGGGAGAAACTTTAGACTAAAGTCCAAGTCTTTAGTATTTATAATTTATGTACTAATAGAGGTCTGATTTTTTTTTATGCAGCTATGGCCACTACCCTATCTCTCCGATCATTATTAGATAATGACAAGCTCATGGGACCTAATTTCGATAGCTGGTATCAAAAATTAAAAATCATCCTTGAGCATGAGCGGATCCTTTATGTTGTAACGGATCCGGCACTTGAGGAGCCAGCCCTGAACGTTAGAGGGACAGTTCGAGACACTTATCAGAAGTGGTTCAATGATCGCACCACCGTTCGGTGCATTATGCTGGCGGCAATGAATGATGAGTTCAGCCACAGGTTCGAGAACGTCCAGCCACAGGAGATGCTTCAAATGTTGAACAACTCCTTTGGCACGCCTGACGATGTTGAAAGGCACAAAACTAGTTGTGCCATTTTCAATGCTCGGATGAGGGATGGAGCCTCAGTCACTGATCATGTACTGTACATGATCGAAATGATTGAGCACCTAAGTAAACTGGGCTTTCCCCTGCACGAGCAGCTCGGTAAGGATGCGATCCTTAATTCATTGTCCAAGTCCTTCCTCCCCTTCCTTACTTATTTTCGGATGACAAAGCCTGCAGTGAACTACCATGGCTTGTTGGGGTTGCTGCAGAACTTTGAGAAGGATCACCAGCTCCATAAAGAGTCGGTGAATGTTGTGGGAGGGTCTTCTTCTGGTCATCGATCCTTTAAGAAAGGAAAGAAGAAGAACAAGAAGAAGAAGAATAAGAAGGTGCAACTGCTTGCTGGGATGTCTGCACAGGGTCAGACCAAAAAATAAAAGCCCGACCAGAGCCAGGCGGAGTGCTTCTTTTGTAAGAAGCAGGGGCACTGAAAGAGGAACTGTCCTCTATACATTGCCTCCCTGGACCCGAACAGGCCGAAGAAGAAGCAAGGTACTTATATGATAACACCTTGCAACTTTTTCATTTGTGATACTACTGCCTGGGTATTGGATACCGGAAGCCCTTATCTTATTTACAATTCGATGCAGGGTCTGCAGGTCAGTAGGAGATTTGATGAAGGTGATAGATTCCTGAACGTTGGCGATGGAAGCAAAGTTTTAGTTCTAGCATTAGGAATCATGAACCTTGTAATCAATTCTTTAAATATAATTTTGAGTGAATGTCACTATTGTCCAAGCTTTTTATTAAATATTATTTCTGTAGGCCTTTTGGCCATGAACGGTTATTAATTTTTAATAAAAAGAAATGTTTGCAATATCATTTTGAATGGTGTTACATATTTGTTGGACAACTTAATAATGAAATTTACTTTCTATCACAACCTGTTAATGTGGTTCAAACCTCTGGTAAATGCCCTAGAATAGATAATGTGTCAGAAGTCTACCTTTGGCACTGTAGGCTAGGTCATATCAATAAGAACAGGATAAACATGTTGGCTTAAGAAGAAATTTTTGAAGTAGGTGATTGTGAATCACTTCCAACCTGTGAGTCCTGTCTTCTTGGTAAAATGACCAAATCACCTTTTACTGAAAAAGGTGAGCGAGCAAGTGAACTCTTGGGTTTGGTACATTCTGATATATGTGGACCCATGAGCTCAAGTGCAAGAGGTGGATATTTCTACTTCATAACCTTCATAGATGACCTATCGAGGTATGGGTATGTCTATTTAATGAAGCATAAATCAGAGTCGTTTGAAATGTTCAAACTATTCCGAAATGAGGTAGAAAAATAAACTGGAAAGTGTATTAAAACTCTTCGATCTGATCGAGGAGGTGAATACCTTTCCAATGATTTTCTGACATATCTTGGGGAGAATAGGATTCTCTCTCAGTGGACTCCTCCTGGAACATCACAACATAATGGTGTATCTGAAAGGAGGAATCAGACCTTGTTGGACATGGTTCGATCCATGATGGGGTTTACTGGTCTGCCGATCTCCCTCTGGGGATATACGCTCGAATCGGCTTGTTTCTTTCTAAATAGAGTTTCGAGTAAGTCTGTAACCAAAATGCCATATGAGATATGGATAGGACGTAAGCCAGTACTCTCGCACCTTAGGGTTTGGGGGTGTCTGGCTTATATTAAATATATAATTACGGACAAGCTTGGACCTAGGTCTGACAAGTGTAATTTTATAGGGTACTCAAAAGAGACCAAAGGGTATTACTTCTACCTAGCTGATGAGCAAAAAGTATTTATCAGCCTTAAGGCAATCTTTTTGGAAAAGAAGTTCCTTGGTGAAGGGACTGTTGCCTCTAAGATCGAACTTGACGAAGTTTGGTAGGTGGAAAAACTGACACAAGTTGCTGAACCTGAATCGAATTTAGTTAGATTAGATCCGGAGCCCATTGTTCAAGCACCCTTAAGGCGATCTGGTAGAGTACCACGTCAACCGGACAGATACGATGGTTTCTTGGTCCGGGATGGCAATCCTATCGAACTTGATGAAAATGATGAGGATCCGATCACCTACATAGATGCAATGCAGAGATCCGACTCTAAGAAATGGCTAGAGGCCATGAAATCTGAAATGAAGTCCATGAAGGTCAACGATGTGTGGACATTGGTTGACCCACCCGAAGGAGTAAAACCCATAGGGTGTAAGTGGGTCTTCAAGAGGAAGAGAGGAGCAGACGGAAAGGTGGAAACCTATAAAGCCCGTCAGGTTGCCAAGAGATATCGTCAACGTTATGATATAGACTATGACGAGATATTTTCTCCTGTGGCAATGCTCAAATCCATTCAGATTATGCTTGCGATAGCTGCCCATCTGGATTATGAAATCTGACAGATGGATGTGAAGATAGCTTTCCTAAACAGAGAGTTGGATGAAGAGGTGTATATGATATAACCTGAAGGATTCACATCCACAGATGAGTCTAAGGTGTGCAGGCTACAGAGGTCCATTTATGGACTTAAGCAGGCATCACGGAGTTGGAACATACATTTTGATAAGACGATCAAGACGTATGGCTTCGTTAAGAACAGAGAAGTGTCATGCATTTATAAGTGGGCTAATGGTCCAGTAGTAGTATTTCTTGTATTGTATGTGGATGACATTCTTTTAACCGGGAATGATATCCCTACATTATAGGGAATAAAAATTTGGCTGTTGTCACAGTTCTCCATGAAGGATCTGGGAGAAGCTTCCTACATCCTAGGGATGAGGATCTATAGGGATAGATATAAAAGGTTGCTTAGTTTATCTCAGTTCACGTATATTGATACTATGCTGAAGAGGTTCAGCATGGAGAATTCCAAGAAAGGCTATCTTCTGATAGGTCATGGAATTTCTCTCTCAAAGAGGGATTATCCGACAACACCTCAAGAGAGAGAGCGTATGGGTAGGATTTCATATGCTTTGACAGTGGGATCTATCATGTATGCCATGACATGTACACAATCAGATGTGGCATACTCACTAGGGGTAGTGAGTAGATACCAATCTGATCCAGGAGAGAATCACTGGAAGATTGTTAAAACCATCCTGAAGTATTTAAGAAATACTAAGGATCAGTGGCTTGTTTATGGTGAATCAGACTTGAGACTTATAGGGTTTACAGACTCTAGTTTCCAGTCTGATCACGATGACAGCAAAAGTGTGTCGGAATTTATTTTTACCCTTAATGGTGGGGCTATCTGTTGGAAAAGTTCCAAGCAGCCACATGATTCAGTTTGCGAGGTGGAGTATGTCGCCGCATCAGATGCTGCCAAAGAAGCAATATGGCTGAGAAAATTCATCACCGAGCTCGGAGTAGCACCCTCCCTTGTTGGTCCAGTTCTGCTCTACTGTGACAGCTCTGGAGCCATTGCTCAGGTGAATGAACCAAAGGCACACCAGTGGACGAAGCATATTCTACGCCGCTACCATCTCATCCGAAAAATTATGGATCGAGGTGACGTCGATCTTCAGAAGATCGACGAGAAGGAGAACCTGGCTGACCCATTCACTAAAGCCATTACGGTGAAGGAGTTCGACAAATACAAGTCGAAGATGGGTATTAGATACTGCACTGATTGGCTTTAGGTCAAGTGGAAGATTGTTGGGAATAGTGTCCCAAAGCCAATCGTCAGCCTGTTGACGGTTGTGCTCATTTTTGTATATGTACATGAATTATGAATTAATAAAAATTATTTTGATATTTTTTATCATAAAATGTTTCATCTTCTAATGAACTCCTATGTTGTGGTGAAGTCCTTAGGACTATTTAGACTCGACAAAGGAAGATTTGTCATTTAGTCCTTAAATCTGTTCGCGACCAAATGATACGTTGTTACCAAGGACGACAACGTTTATCAAGCATAGGTCGTTCTGTGCCATATAGGTTGGTTGTCCTCTTAACCAATGAGTGTGGAGACACTGGCATGGCATACAGGTGAGATGTAAGGGTACATCTGCACTGAACGTGACTGACTCCAGAGCTATTTCTGCTGTCAAGATTTGCTCCGATGGAATATGGGTATAAATATCCCTCCGACCTGAGACCGCCACGGTGACTTGCAAGCAACTCACTATACTTAGGCACTAGACTACCTGAATTTCTAATTCAGTGACGGAAGGCTGCTGGGTGTAGTCAAGTACTTGACTTGTCGGTGCGTGTGTCAAGATGGGATTGACCACTCTAGTTTAGGAGCTGTGTACAGTCATATTTTAATTTAGCAAAACCTTGGCCAGGGTAGTCCTTGTGAGGAGTCACAGGACTGTTTGAGTTGAGCATGATTCGGATGATCTGATCAGGGTTGACAGTTTAATCCTGAGTCGTCCTAAACACAGGGGTCAAAAAAATGAATTATACAGTAACCATATTCATGTAGGTTCTGAGTATTGCGGTTGCGACTCTTCGACCTATCCGGATGTCAGGTACCATTGCTAGATGGTCACTTTGATTAGTATAGGAATTGGTTCCTGTGCTACTGGCTTAGGTTCTGTTGGTGCAAAAATTCGCCTGCGCCGGAGAAGCTGGAGTTGAGGAGGCCGCGGTCGCCGCCGGGACCTGCAAGGGAAGTCTAAACCGGAGGTGGGGTTGCTCCGGCAAGACCCTCCGATGCTCAAGTCAGTTCTCTGCCTCAACAAGAATGGAGTGCTCGAACAGAGAATTTAGCAGAATTTTGAGATAAGAAAAATGAGCTTAAAAAAATAACGTATCTGAGTCCCCCCTTTTTATAGGCGGGGGAGGCAACGGACTGATGGCGACGTGTGTAACCGTCTGGTAGTGGGCCGCCCACGGTCAGGGAAATTAATTGTGGAGAGTGGTGGGGTAGACTCGTGGCTGTTGTCATAGTCTGCCACGTATGGCCTGTTGCGGATAGTGGGGCGGCGTCCGTTGCCGCTAGCTGTCAGTGAGTAGTGGGATCGTGCAGCACCTGCCGCAGGGAGTGGGACAGAATCGTGACCGTTTGCTACAGCCTGTCAGGGAGTAATGGGTCCGTTGCTGGAGCCGCGTAGAATCCGCTGTAGGACCTGGAACAGGATCATGATTGTTGTCGCGATCTGCCGAGGGGGTGCGGATCTGTCGATTGAGGTTCGGCCGCGGTTGGAGTCCGACCTCCGTAGGAGCCCGGGCGGAACCGCTCTGATGTCGAAGGTGGAGCCCGGCTCCCGTAGGAGTCCGGACGGAGCCGCTCTGATGTCGAAGGTGGAGCCCGGCTCCCGTAGGAGTCCGGGCGGAGCCGTTCTGATGTCGGAGGTGGAGCCCAGCTCCCGTAGGAGTCCGGACGGAGCTGTTCTGGTGTCGGAGGTGGAGTCCGGCTCCCGTAGCAGTCCGGGCGGAGCCGCTCTGATGTCGAAGGTGGAGCCTGGCTCCCGTAGGAGTCCGGGCGGAGCCGTTCTGATGTCGGAGGTGGAGCCCGGCTCCCGTAGGAGTCCGGGCGGAGCCGTTCTGGTGTCGGAGGTGGAGTCCGGCTCCCGTAGGAGTCCGGGAGGAGCTGCTGCAAACAAAGTCAAGGGTGAAGTCCGGCTCTGATAGGAGTCCAGATTGAGCTTACCAGCGATTGATATTGAGAGCGGAGCCCGGCTCCCGTAGGAGTCCGGGCGGAGCTGTTTTGATGTTGGCGGTGGAGCCCGGCTCCCGTAGGAGTCCGGGCGGAGCAGCGCTTGCTGATGGCGGTGGAGCCCGGCTCCCGTAGGAGTCCGGGCGGAGCTATTTTTGCTGATGGCGGTGGAGCCCGGCTCCCGTAGGAGTCCGGGCGGAGCTGCACTTGCTGATGGCGGTGGAGCCCGGCTCCCGTAGGAGTCCGGGCGGAGCTGTGCTGATGCCGTCGGTGGAGCCCGGCTCCCGTAGGAGTCTGGGCTGAGCCTTTCTGATGTCGGAGGTGGAGCCCGGCTCCCGTAGGAGTCCGGGCGGAGCCGTTCTGATGGGAATTTCGATCGTGGGTATTTTATACCCAACACCAGTCCCCCTACTTCCAAGTTTGAATTTCAAGCGAAGGAAGTACACAGAGAGAGATGCGCAGCCGAAATTGCCTCCTCGATCCCTGTGCGCGACTGCCCCCACTTAATGTGCGCGTGTCAGAATCCGTTTTTTGGCAAAGGCGACTTGAAAAGTCTTTTCGAAACCCCCGTTGAAATGCGATCCCAGGCGTCGCCCTGTGGGAATCTGTGAGCGGTCAACCCTCGATAGCAACGAAGCGGATAAGCGCGACACGCGGCACACACCATCTGGCCCAGGAATTCTCGCCATCATAACTGCGCCAGGATCCGTCGGCTATTTAAACCCTTCGATCCATTCACGGTCTCATCCCGGCGTTCTTCTTTTCCCCTGAGAGTCTTGCTCCCCTCGTGCCAATTCTCGCCGCCTTTAGACCATCAATCCTTCTCGTAGGGTTTCCACACCATGTCCTCAACTCTGGAGGCTGTTCTTGAGGGGATTGTTAGGGCTTGGAGGAAGGTGAGGAGGAGGACGACGGTCGGTGAGAATCTCTGTCATCTCAGAGGGGGCCCAAGGAAGAATTCCTTCAACAACAGGGGTTTAATATCGGGGGCTGTTGTAGAAGCTATTCTGCCCGTAAATTTCGGAGCAGTAAGGCGGGGCAATACCGGTCAAGAGGGCAGAATAGACGTCACAAGTCATGACGGGATCCTTGACGCCGTCGGGGCCAAGGGACCAGAGACGGTCGACGACGGGGTGGTAGAACTTGTTGCGGAGACGGTGGAAGTAGCGCATGCCGACCTTGTCGGAGCGTCTCAGGTGGCGGCCGTCATGGCTACGGCTCTTCTTGAAACAGGTCTTCGTTACTGCCGTTGTTACCTCCGCCGCCTTCGGAGATCAATCCCACCCCTTTCTCGCTAAGGTCGGAACTTTGGGGACAGAATGAAGAGAGATGGGGCGAGAGATGTTACACGCACTGGAGAATGCGATTGAGAAGAACAGAGACGGGAAGAGGAATTTGCAGCTTGGATCGGCCTCCGGTTCATCCTGCCTGAACCGTGCTTTGCGAGACATGTATTTTCTTTTTCTCTTTTTCCTGACCCGTCGGGTCCTGTAACGTGTGCTTCTATCAAATAAAATAGTGATTTCAGTACCTTGTTTACCTCTCGTGTCAAATAATTGTCTGCCGAACTTCTTTCCTTCTCTTTGCCTGTGTCATGCCGTTCCAAGACCGTCGGCGACCTTTTCAGTTTATGTGGGGTCATCTTTCGCCGGGCTTCTTTTCGATTTTTCCTGCTGTTGGGAGATGTCCACTTGTCGGGTTTGCTGGGATCTTTCTCCGCTGGAGTTGGGGCTAGGTTCGAAGAAGCTCCTGGAAGTTGAAGCAGCATAGTTTTCATAAGAAGTAGGGCAAAGTTTTCAGCATAGTTTTCATAAGAAGTAGGGCAAAGTTTTTCTGTAATCAAAGTCATAAGTAAAGTCTAGCTTCCGTAGAAGTCCGGGCGGAGCCACTCTAATGTCGAAGGTGGAGCCCGGCTCCCGTAGGAGTCCGGGCGAAGCCTTTTCGTGGCGGAGCCCGGCTCCCGTAGGAGTCCGGGCGAAACCTTTTGGTGACGGAACCCGGCTCCCGTAGGAGTCCGGGCGAAACCTTTTGGTGGCGGAACCCGACTCCCGTAGGAGTCCGGGCGAAACCTTTTGGTGGCGGAACCCGGCTCCCGTAGGAGTCCGGGTGAAACCTTTTGGTGGCGGAACCCGGCTCCCGTAGGAGTCCGAGCGAAACCTTTTGGTGGCGGAACCCGGCTCCCGTAGGAGTCCGGGCCTTACTCTCCGCTCATGTCAGGACGAGGTTCTCCTCCTGTTCCTGACAGGGCTGCGGGGGCACGTATGGGCGCTGCGAGGCCTCTCCCCCCGTCTGGTCTAAAGGAACCGGGCCTTCGACTTTGCTCAAGTTAGGGCGAGGTTCTCCTCCTGTCCCTAACAGGGCTGTGGGGGCACATATGGGCATTGTGAGGCCTCTCCCCCCATCCGGTCTAAAGGAACCGGGCCTTCGACTTTGCTCAAGTTAGGGCGAGGTTCTCCTCCTGTCCCTAACAGGGCTGTGGGGGCACATATGGGCGTTGTGAGGCCTCTCCCCCCATCCGGTCTAAAGGAACCGGGCCTTCGACTTTGCTCAAGTTAGGGCGAGGTTCTCCTCCTGTCCCTAACAGGGCTGTGGGGGCACATATGGGCGTTGTGAGGCCTCTCCCCCCATCCGGTCTAAAGGAACCGGGCCTTCGACTTTGCTCAAGTTAGGGCGAGGTTCTCCTCCTGTCCCTAACAGGGCTGTGGGGGCACATATGGGCGTTGTGAGGCCTCTCCCCCCATCCGGTCTAAAGGAACCGGGCCTTCGACTTTGCTCAAGTTAGGGCGAGGTTCTCCTCCTGTCCCTAACAGGGCTGTGGGGGCACATATGGGCGTTGTGAGGCCTCTCCCCCCATCCGGTCTAAAGGAACCGGGCCTTCGACTTTGCTCAAGTTAGGGCGAGGTTCTCCTCCTGTCCCTAACAGGGCTGTGGGGGCACATATGGGCGTCGTGAGGCCTCTCCCCCCATCCGGTCTAAAGGAACCGGGCCTTCGACTTTTGTAAGATTGCGTTCTCGTTTTTGATACCGTCTGCTTGAATTGTCCCTAGACAAGTGGGCACACATTTTTCGATTAGGATGAAATCACTGGTAGTATATCCGTAAGTTTTCTGAGTTCCATGGTCGCGGGAGGTCGGCCCCTCCGAGCTCCTTAAGATAATAAGTCCCAGGTCGGACTACTTCTTTGATCTCATAAGGTCCTTCCCAATTTGGGGCTAGCTTCCCCTGGGCCTGCGGCTGTGAAACAGCAGCTCGTCGGAGTACAAGATCCCCCGCTCTAAATGTCCTATTCTTGACTCGGGCGTTATAATATCGGGCAACCTTCTGTCTGTAGGCCGCCACTCGGACCTGAGCGATCCCCCGCCTTTCTTCCAGTAGGTCGAGGTTGGCCCTGAGATCTTGTGCATTCTGGGGTTCGTCGAACGCCATGACTCGTGCCGACGGGAGTTTAAGTTCGATCGGGATGACGGCTTCTGTACCAAAGGCTAGAGCAAAGGGAGTCTCTCCCGTAGGCAACCTCCGGGTAGTTCGGTACGCCCATAGCACATGGTAAAGCTCGTCCACCCAAGTTCCTTTCGCTTTTTCAAGCCTTGTCTTGATTCCCTGCAAAAGGGTTCTGTTCGTTACCTCGGCTTCACCGTTTGCCTGGGGATGGGCCACTGATGTGAACTTGTGGGAGATGTTTAGGTCTTCACAGAATTCAGCAAATCTGGCTCCCGCGAATTGCCGTCCATTATCAGTGATCAGTGTTCGAGGTAAACCGAACCTGCACACTATTGATTTCCAGACGAAATCCTGCACTTTCGCTTCTGTGATTTTGGCTAGTGGTTCGGCCTCGACCCATTTGGTGAAGTAGTCGATTGCCACAAGGAGGAATTTCCTTTGACCGGACGCCATGGGAAAGGGGCCAAGAATATCCATCCCCCATTGCGCAAAAGGCCATGGGGCACTCAGGGGTGTGAGCTCGGTAGCAGGTTGTCTCTGGACGTTGGCGTACCTTTGGCATCGATTGCATTTTTTGACATATTCGATTGAATCATGATGCATTGTGGGCCAGTAGTACCCTTGGCGGAGTAGTTTGTGGGATAGGGATCTGGCACCTAAATGGCTTCCGCAAACTCCCTCGTGCACTTCCCATAAAGCGTAGTCGGCTTCTGAGGGTCGGAGACATCTCAAGAGAGGCAAGGAGTACGATCTCTTGTACAATTTGCCCTCATAGAGGATGTACCGGGATGCCTGATTTCGGAGTTTTCGGGCCTCTTTCGCGTCTTGGGGGAGAATCCCATCTCTAAGATAGGTTATCAGCGGGTCGACCCAGCTGGGCTCGTGGTCAATATCCATTACGAGCTGCGGTTCTTCCGTACTTGGGTGCTTTAAAACTTCAAAGAGGATGCCTTTGGGTAATTCGGCCGGAGCCGATGTTGCTAGCTTGGAGAGAAAATCGACTCTGGCATTCTCCGATCTTGGAATTTGCTTGATGTCGAAATTGTTGAAGGCGGGGGTGAATTCCTTCACCTTCTCAAGATATTTGGCCATACTGTCCTCCCGCGCTTCAAAGCTCCCGCTGACTTGTCCCACTATAAGTTGGGAATCGCTGTGCACCTGGAGTTGGTTTATTCCAAGCTCCTTAGCGACCCTCAATCCTGCGATTAGAGCTTCATATTCTGCTCCATTGTTTGTTGCGGGGAATCCGAAACGCAGAGCGTACTCCGCGACGACTCCCTCCGGGCTGGTCAAGATCAGGCCTGCACCTGCGCCCGCCATGTTGGAAGATCCGTCCATGTGGAGGGTCCAAAAGCCATCGAAGGAACTGGCTTCTTCGTCGGAGGAGTCCGGTTGAGTCTTCAGGTCGTCAATTTTGCTTTGCTCAGGTTCGACCTCCTCAGGGATGGTGCATTCTACTATAAAATCCGCCAATACTTGGGCCTTTATTGCCGGCCTAGGCTGGTAGTTGATGTCGAATTCTGTGAGCTCGATTGCCCATTTCACCATTCTCCCAGAAATATCAGCTCGGTGCAAAATCGCTTTGATCGGTTGGTCGGTGAGCAACGTCACCGTGTGCCCTTGAAAGTAAGGTCGGAGTCTCCGAGCTGCAATCAACAAAGCGTAGGTCAGTTTCTCTAATTTAGTATACCTGGTCTCGGCGTCCCTTAGCACGCGGCTAATGTAGTAGACCGGCCGCTGGATTTTTATTTCTTCCTTGACAAGGACTGCCGCGAGGGATGTGGGAGAGACTGCCAGGTACAAAAATAACTCCTCCCCAGGTTCGGGCTTTGCCAGTAGTGGAGGTGAGCTAAGGTAGCTCTTTAATTCCTTGAATGCCTGTTGACATTCAGGGGTCCAACAGAAGTTCTTCGGCTGTTTGAGGGTTTGGAAGAAGGGCAAACATCGCTCAGCCGACCTCGCGACAAAGCGATTAAGAGCTGCGATCCTCCCAGTGAGGCACTGAACCTCCTTGATCGACCGCGGGGCGGCCATCTCCTGGATGGCGCGAATTTTCTCCGGATTGGCCTCAATCCCACGCCCCGACACCATGAAGCCCAGGAACTTTCCTGAGGTTACCCCAAAAGCACATTTGGTCGGGTTCAGCTTCATTCTGTATTTTCGAAGAGCGCCAAAAGCTTCCTCGAGGTCGGCAACATGATTTTCGAAAGATCTACTTTTCACGAGCATATCGTCCACGTACACCTCCATGTTTCGGCCGATTTGTTCTTTGAAGATTTTGTTTACCAACCGCTGATAGGTTGCGCCTGCGTTCTTGAGGCCGAACGGCATAACCCTGTAGCAGTAAAGGCCGTGACTAGTGATAAAAGCAGTCTTTTCTTCATCTTCCGATGCCATCCTAATCTGGTTATAGCCAGAGAATGCGTCCATAAAAGTGAGAAGCTCGTGGCCCGAGGTAGCGTCCACCAGTTGGTCGATCCTGGGCAGGGGGTAGCTGTCCTTTGGGCAAGCTTTATTCAGCTTTTTGAAGTCGATACACATCCTCCACTTGCCGTTTGCTTTCTTGACCAAGACAACATTGGAGATCCACTATGGATAATTGACCTCCTTGATGAATCCGGCCTTGAGAAGTTTATCCACTTCCTCGGCTATCGCCTTCTGCCTCTCTGGGGCATGACTCCAGATTTTTTCTTTTGTTGGCCGATGTTTAGGGTCGACCGCCAGATGATGTTCCATGACCTCTGTTTTGATCCCCGGCATATCCGCCGGGACCCATGCGAAAACATCCGCATTTCTTCGGAGAAAGTCTACGAGATGCGTCTGCACCTCCTCCTCCAGGTTGGAGCCAATCAACACCACGTGCTCCGCGTTCCCATCATTCAAAGGAATTGGTATCAGGTCCTCGATTGGGCCGCCCCTCTCTTCAGTGAGGTCGTCGCGCGCATCCAACCCGTCGACTGGACAAAGATCCGCTTGATCGCTTCTTTGCAGGGCAATATTGTAGCAGTGCCTGGCCAGCGCCTGGTCTCCCCGAACTTCTCCAATCCCCTTGTCAGTGGGGAACTTCAACTTCAAATGATAGGTTGAAACAACGGCTCTGAGGGCATTGAGGCCGGGACGGCCAAGAATTGCATTGTAGGCAGATGGCGCCTTTACCACCAGGAAATTCACCAGAGCCCTGGACTGCTTTGGATGCTGACCCGCGGTCACAGTTAGAACTATCATTCCTTCCGTAGGAATGGCGTCACCAGTAAACCCTATAAAGGGGGAGCACATCGGCCTTAGATGACCGCCAAGAGTGGTCATTCTTGAAAAGGCGTTGTAGAACAAGATGTCAGCCGAACTTTCGTTGTCAACGAGAACGCGACGGACATCATAATTTGCTATGTTCAAGGAAACTACGACCGCATCGTTGTGAGGGAATTGGACTCCCTGGGCGTCTTCTTCAGTGAAGGCTATGGGTTCCTCGACTTTTTGCCGCTTGGGGAGTGCAGCTGATTTGCCGATCGCCTCCTGCTGGGATTCCCCCGAGACGACATTAACGGAATCCCGCGGAGACTGGTCGCCCGACCACCCTTTATCGGCGGTCATAGCCAGAGGTAGTTGTGTAGAAACCCCGCAAGAAGGCATCGGACAGGGAAAGGAGGCTTGGGTGCCAGAAAGGATGGCCGGAAGCGGATCCGTTGAGCGCTCCTTTAAGAACAAGGGTGCTGCGAAGATTCGCGCCCTCCTTCTAGCGCCAATCCTGTTGGTGCAAAAATCCGCCTGCGCCGGAGAAGCTGGAGTTGAGGAGGCCGCGGTCACCACCGGGACCTGCAAGGGAAGTCTAAACCGGAGGTGGGGTTGCTCCGGCAAGACCCTCCGACGCTCAAGTCAGTTCTCTGCCTCAACAAGAATGGAGTGCTCGAACGGAGAATTTAGCAGAGTTTTGAGATAAGAAAAATGAGCTTAAAAAAATAACGTATCTGAGTCCCCCCTTTTTATAGGCGGGGGAGGCAACGGACTGATGGCGACGTGTGTAACCGTCTGGTAGTGGGCCGCCCACGGTCAGGGAAATTAATTATGGAGAGTGGTGGGGTAGACTCGTGGCTGTTGTCATAGTCTGCCACGTATGGCCTGTTGCGGATAGTGGGGCGGCGTCCGTTGCCGCTAGCTGTCAGTGAGTAGTGGGATCGTGCAGCACCTGCCGCAGAGAGTGGGACAGAATCGTGGCCGTTTGCTACAGCCTGTCAAGGAGTAATGGGTCCGTTGCTGGAGCCGCGTAGAATCTGCTGTAGGACCTGGAACAGGATCATGATTGTTGTCGCGATCTGCCGAGGGGGTGCGGATCTGTCGATTGAGGTTTGGCCGCGGTTGGAGTCCGGCCTCCGTAGGAGCCCGGGCGGAACCGCTCTGATGTCGAAGGTGGAGCCCGGCTCCCGTAGGAGTCCGGGCGGAGCCGCTCTGATGTCGAAGGTGGAGCCCGGCTCCCGTAGGAGTCCGGGCGGAGCCGTTCTGATGTCGGAGGTGGAGCCCGACTCCCGTAGTAGTCCGGGCGGAGCCGTTCTGGTGTCGGAGGTGGAGTCCGGCTCCCGTAGGAGTCCGGGCGGAGCCGCTCTGATGTCGAAGGTGGAGCCCGGCTCCCGTAGGAGTCCGGGCGGAGCCGTTCTGATGTCGGAGGTGGAGCCCGGCTCCCGTAGGAGTCCGGGCGGAGCCGTTCTGGTGTCGGAGGTGGAGTCCGGCTCCCGTAGGAGTCCGGGAGGAGCTGCTGCAAACTAAGTCAAGGGTGAAGTCCGGCTCTGATAGGAGTCCGGATTGAGCTTACCAGTGATTGATATTGAGAGCGGAGCCCGGCTCCCGTAGGAGTCCGGGCGGAGCTGTTTTGATGTTGGCGGCGGAGCCCGGCTCCCGTAGGAGTCCGGGCGGAGCAGCGCTTGCTGATGGCGGTGGAGCCCGGCTCCCGTAGGAGTCCGGGCGGAGCTGTTTTTGCTGATGGCGGTGGAGCCCGGCTCCCGTAGGAGTCCGGGCGGAGCTGCACTTGCTGATGGCGGTGGAGCCCGGCTCCCGTAGGAGTCCGGGCGGAGCTGTGCTGATGCCGTCGGTGGAGCCCGGCTCCCGTAGGAGTCCGGGCTGAGCCTTTCTGATGTCGGAGGTGGAGCCCGGCTCCCGTAGGAGTCCGGGCGGAGCCGTTCTGATGGGAATTTCGGCCGCGGGTATTTTATACCCAACAGGTTCGAACCTGCGGGGTCACACACATTAGAGGTTCCTATCTAATCTGATGGCTGATGTAAAATCCTACATGTTTGGGACTCGATGATCGAAAATCAGGATTCTCTGATCATGAGTTCCACACATTATGGGTACCGAGGTCAAGAGTCCCACTGGTTGGGACTTTTCGATCAGGATTACATATCGATGAATTCTGATGCCCGATTGCCCATCGAATTTGGACTCAGTATTTATGAGAGGTTTAATTAGTGATTTGATCACTAATTAACTCAATTTGATTGAGCAATTATTTTTGAATCAAGTCCAATTGAATTGGATTCAGTTGGGTTTGACCCGATTAGGTTAAGAGTTGACCTAATCGTCAAGATGGTTTGGTCCCTGATTTGATCAGGGGTTGGACTTAGTCAATTTCTGATTTAATTAAGATTTTATTGAGCCTAATTAAGCCTAATTAAGTTAGATTTAAATTAGTCTAATTGGACCTAACTTATTTGGTTCAATTAGGTTGGTTTAAATAATTAAACCACCTTGACCCAATCTCCATGCGCCACCTCACTTTCATTGCACCCATTTGAATTCATGAGAAGAAACTTCTCATGAATTTTTTCCTCATGCCAAGCCCTCTCCACGCCCCACTTTAATATGCCATATGAATGGATAAGGATGATTGGTTGGCCATTCAAATTCAAAATAAAGTTTGAATTTGAATGGGCAATCAATCTTTGCGCCTTATCCCTTTTTTTACGCCCCATTTATTACATGAGAAAAGGTTTCTCATGAAATCACTCCATGCACAATTTAAGCCACACCTCACACCTTTAGTGGATAAGGGATGAGTTGGTGTCCATTTGAATTCAAAATTTAATTTGAATTCAAATGTGTAATTACTCATCTTTATCCTTTCTTTTGGATAAGACGTTTGACGTTGTTATAAAAGGAGGAGAAGAGTGGGGCATGTAAGAAGAAGATTTTTGGAGAAAAATTCTAGGGCGTGAGAAGTCTTGTGCATGAGAAGGAAGTCCATATCCTTCCAAGAGAAAAAGAAAGAAAAGAAAGAAAAGTGGGTGCAAGGTTTTCGGTGAGTTCCCTAGAGTTTTAGCTTGGGGTTCGGGAAGTGAGAAAGTGAGCTACGAGTGTCGTGAGCCCATAAAATCTCAAGAAGATCTTCAACATCCTCTCAAGCATGTCTGTTGATGATCCAGAGCATCCGAAGAGTCGACAGACATCGATCGAAGGAGTTCGATCAGCATCGGCCGTCAAAAGGGCTCTACAACGAGCTAGCACTCGTAAGGAGTCGATCAGACCGAGAGCTTCATGTGGATGATCCACAGAGGCCAGACATACTGTGTGGGTATATTGCGATGATTAGACTCTCCCGACGGTGATCAGATTACGGCGATCTACTACCCGCACAAAGATATTGTGTTCTGAACACATTACAATAAAGTGTTTATTGTTCAAATTCAAATTTCAAATTTAAATGCATGCATTCTATATATCATATTTAGATCCTAGTGTAGGGTAAATTTATATTAATTAATTAGATTAATTAATATTTTTTTACTGTAAAATCATGATTTTGAAAAAGTTTTAAAATTACCATTTTACCCCGACACTGAATTTCCCCACATAATGGTCCAGTAGTGGTATTTCTTATATTGTATGTGGATGATATTCTCTTAATGGGGAATGATATCCCTGCATTACAGGGAATAAAGATTTAGCTATCGTCACAGTTCTCCATGAAGGATTTGGGAGAAGCTTCCTACATCCTAGGGATGAGGATCTATAGGGATAGATCTAAAAAGTTACTTGATTTATCTCAGTCTACGTACATAGATACTATGCTGAAGAAGTTCAGCATGGAGAATTTCAAGAAAGACTTTCTACCGATAGGCCATGAAATTTCTCTCTCGAAGAGGGATTGTCCGACAACACCTCAAGAGAGAGAGCGTATGGGTAGGATTCCATATGCTTTGTGTTGGGAATAGTGTCCCAAAGCCAATCGTCAGCCTGTTGACGGTTGTGCTTATTTTTATATTTGTACATGAATTATGAATTAATAAAAATTATTTTGGTATTTTTCATCACAAAATATTTCATCTTCTAATGAACTCCTATGTTGTGGTGAAGTCCTTAGGACCATTTAGACTCGACAAAGGAGGATTTGTCGTTTAGTCCTTAAACCTGTTCACGACCAAATGATATGTTGTTATCAAGGACGACAATGTTTATCAAGCATAGGTCATTGTGTGCCATATAGGTTGGTTGTCCTCTTAACCAATGAGTGTGGAGACACTGGTATGGCATACAGGTGAGATGTAAGTGTACATCTACACTGAACGTGACCGACTCTGGAGCTATTTCTACTGTCAAGATTTGCTCCGATGGAATATGGGTATAAATATTCCTCCGACCTGAGACCGCCACGGTGACTTGCAAGCAACTCACTACACTTAGGCACTGGACTATCAAAATTTTTAATTCAGTGACGGAAGGCTGCTGGGTGTAGTCAAGTACTTGACTTATCGGTGCGTGTGTCAAGATGGGATTGACCACTCCAGTTTAGAAGCTGTGTACAGTCGTGTTTGAATTTAGCAAAATCTTGACCAGGGTAGTCCTTGTGAGGAGTCACAGGACTGTTTGAGTTGAGCACGATTCGGATGATCTGATCAGGGTTGACAGTTTAACACTGAGTCGTCCTAAACACAGGGGTCAAAAGGATGAATTATACAGTAACCATATTCATGTAGATTTTGAGTGTTGCGATTGTGACTCTTCGACCTATTCGGACGTCGGGTATCATTACTAGATGGTCACTTCGATTAGTACAGGAATTGGTTCCTGTGCTACCGGCTTAGGTTCGAACCTGCGGGGTCACACACATTAGAGATTCCTATCTGATCTGATGGCTGATGTAAAATCCTACATGTTTGACACTCGATGATCGAGAATCAGGATTCTCTGATCACGAGTTCCACACATTATGGGTACCGGGGTCAAGAGTCCCATTGGTTGGGACTTTTCGATCAGGGTTACATATTGATGAATTCTGATGCCCGATTGCCCATCGGATTTGGACTCAGTATTTATGAGAGATTTAATTAGTGATTTGATCGCTAATTAGCTCAATTTGATTGAGTAATTATTTTTGGATCAAGTCCAATTGAATTGGATTCAGTTGGGTTTGACCCGATTAGGTTAAGAGTTGACCTAATCGTCAAGATGGTTTGGTCCCTGATTTGATCAGGGGTTGGGCTTAGTCAATTGCTGATTTGATTAGAATTTTATTAAACCTAATTAAGCCTAATTAAGTTGGGTTTAAATTAGTCTAATTGGACCTAACTTATTTGGTTCAATTAGGTTGGTTTAAATAATTAAACCATCTTGACCCAATCTGCATGCGCCACCTCACTTCCATTGCACCCATTTGAATTCATGAGAAGGAACTTCTCATGAATTTTTTCCTCATGCCAAGCCCTCTCCACGCCCCACTTTAATGTGCCATATGAATGGATAAGGATGATTGGTTGGCCATTCAAATTCAAAATAAAATTTGAATTTGAATGGGCAATCAATCTTTGCACCTTATCCCTTTTTTTATGCCCCATTTATTACATGAGAAAAGGTTTCTCATGAAATCACTCCACGCATAATTTAAGCCATGCCTCACGCCTTTAGTGGATAAGGGATGAGTTGGTGTCCATTTGAATTCAAAATTTGATTTGAATTCAAATGTGCAATTACTCATCTTTATCCTTTCTTTTGGATAAGACGTTTGACGTTGTTATAAAAGGAGGAGAAGAGTCGGGCGTGCAAGAAGAAGAAGATTTTTAGAGAAAAATTCTGGGGCATGAGAAGTTTTGTGCGTGAGAAGGAAGTCCATATCCTTCCAAGAGAAAAAGAAAGAAAGGAAAGAAAAGTGGGTGCAAGGTTTCTGGTGAGTTCCCTAAAGTTTTAGCCTGGGGTTCGGGAAGTGAGAAAGTGAGCTACGAGTGTTGTGAGCTCACAAAATCTCAGGGAGATCTTCAACATCCTCTTAAGTATGTCTGTTGATGATTCAGAGCATCCGAAGAATCGACAGACATCGATCGAAGGAGTTCGATCAGCATTGATCGTCAAAAGGGCTCTACAACGAGCTAGCACTCATGAGGAGTCGATCAGACTGGGAGCTTTGTGTGGATGATCCGCAGAGGTCAGATACACTGTGTGGTTGCATTACGATGATCAGACTCTCCCAACGGTGATCAGTTTGCGGCGATCTACTATCCGCACAAAGGTATTGTGTTCTGAACACATTACAATAAAGTGTTTATTGTTCAAATTCGAATTTCAAATTTAAATACATGCATGCTATATATCATATTTGGATCCTAGTGTAGGATAAATTTATATTAATTAATTAGATTAATTAATATTTTCCACTGTAAAATCATGATTTTGAAAAAATTTTAAAATTATCATTTTACCCCTGCACTGAATTTCCCCACACTTCGGTAGTAGGATCTATCATGTACGCCATGACATGTACATGACCAGATGTGGCATACTCACTGGGGGTAGTGAGTAGATACCAATCTGATCCAGGAGAGAATCACTGGAAGGTTGTTAAAACCATCTCGAAGTATTTAAGAAATACTAAGGATCAGTGGCTTGTTTATGGTGAATCGGACTTGAGACTTATAGGGTTTACAGACTCTAGTTTCCAGTTTGATCATGGTGACAGCAAAAGTGTGTCGGGATTTATTTTTACCCTTAATGGTGGGGCTATCTACTGGAAGAGTTCCAAGCAACACATAGTGGCTGATTCAGTTTGCGAGGCGGAGTATGTCACTGCATCAGATGCTGCCAAAGAAGCGATGTGGCTGAGGAAATTCATCACCGAGCTTGGAGTAGCACCCTCCCTTGTTGGTCCAGTTCTGCTCTACTGTGACAGCTCTGGAGCCATTGCTCAGGCGAAGGAACCCAAGGCACACCAGCAGACGAAGCATATTCTGCACCGCTACCATCTCATCTGGAAAATTATGGATCGAGGTGATGTCGACCTTCTGAAGATCGACGGAAAGGAGAACCTGGCCGACCCATTCACTAAAGCCATTGCGGTGAAGGAGTTCGACGACTACAAGTCGAAGATGGGTATTAGATACTGCATCGATTGGCTTTAGGCCAAGTGGGAGATTGTTGGGAATAGTATCCCAAAGCCAATTGTCAGCCTGTTGACGGTTGTGCTCATTTTTGTATATGTACATAAATTATGAATTAATAAAAATTATTTTAATATTTTTTTATCATAAAATATTTCATCTTCTAATGAACTCCTATGTTGTGGTAAAGTCCTTAGGACTATTTAGACTCGACAAAGGAGGATTTGTCGTTTAGTCCTTAAATCTGTTCGCGACCAAATGATACATTGTAACCAAGAACGATAACATTTATCAAGCATAGATCATTGTGTGCCATATAGGTTGGTTGTCCTCTTAACCAATGAGTGTGAAGACACTGGTATGGAATACAGGTGAGATGTAAGGGTACATCTGCACTGAACGTGACCGACTCCGGAGCTATTTCTGCTGTCAAGATTTGCTCCGATGAAATATGGATATAAATATCCCTCTAACCTGAGACTGCCATGGTGTCTTGCAAACAACTCACTGCACTTAGGCACTGGACTACTTGAATTTCTAATTCAGTGACGGAAGGCTGCTGGGTGTAGTCAAGTACTTGACTTGTTGGTGCGTGTGTCAAGATGGGATTGATCACTCCAGTTTAGGAGCTGTGTACAATCATGTTTCAATTTAGCAAAATCTTAGCCAGGGTAGTCTTTGTAAGGAGTCACAGGACTGTTTGAGTTGAGCACGATTCGGATGATCTAATCAGGGTGGACAGTTTAACCCTGAGTTGTCCTAAACACAGAGGTCAAAAGGATGAATTATACAGTAACCATATTCACGTAGGTTTTGAGTGTTGCGATTGTGACTATTCGACCTATCCGATCGTCGGATACCATTGCTAGATGGTCACTTCGATTAGTACAGAAATTGGTTCCTGTGCTACCGGCTTAGGTTCGAACCTGTGGGGTCACACACATTAGAGGTTCCTATCTGATCTGATGGCTGATAAAGAGTCCTAATGCTCGTGGACTTTGAGTCCTATGTGTCTGAGACTCTGTGATAGAGAATCAGGATTCTCTGATCACAAGTCCCACACATTTTGGGTACCGAGGTCAAGAGTCCCACTAGTTTGGGACTCTTCGATCAGGGTTACATATCGATGAATTCTGATACCCGATTACCCATCGGATTTAGATTCAATATTTATGAGAGATTTAATTAGTGATTTGATCACTAATTAACTCAATTTGATTGAGTAATTATTTTTGGATCAAGTCCAATTGAATTGGATTCAATTGGGTTTGACCCGATTAGGTTAAGAGTTGACCTAATCATCGAGATGGTTTGGTCCCTGATTTGATCAGGGATTGGGCTTAATCAATTTCTGATTTGATTAGGATTTTATTGAGCCTAATTAAGTCTAATTAAGTTAGGTTTAAATTAGTTTAATTGGGCCTAACTTATTTGGTTCAATTAGGTTAGTTTAAATAATGAAACCACCTTGATCCATTCTCCCTGCGCCACCTCACTTCCACTACACCCATTTGAATTCACGAGAAGGAAGTTCTCATGAATTTTTCCTCACGTAAATCCCTCCTCACGCCCTACTTTAATGTGCCAAATGAGTGGATAAGGATGATTGGTTGGCCATTCAAATTCAAAACAAAGTTTGAATTCGAATGAGCAACCAATCTTAGCGCCTTGACCTTATCCTCTTTTAGCATCCCATTTATTACACGAGAAAATATTTCTCATGAAATCACTCACGCACGAATTAAGCCACACCCTCCTCTTCTCACGCCCTTAGTGGATAGGGATAAATTGGTTTTCATTTGAATTCAAAATTTGATTTGAATTCAAATGTGCAATTACTCATCTTTATCCTCTCACGTGGATAAGACCTTGGTTGTTGTTTTAAAAGGAGGAGAAGAGTGGGGCGTGTGTGGAAAAGAAAAATTTTGGAGAGAAAATCTAGGCGTGAGAAATCCTTGTGTGCAAGATGAAGGTCTATATCCTTTCGAGAGAAAAAAAAAAAAAAAGAAAAAGTGTGCACAGGGTTTCAGTGAGTTCTTCAGAGTTTCAGCCTGGAGTTCGAAAAGTGAGAAGGTGAGCTACGAGTGTCGTGAGCCCACCAAATTTTATAAAGATCTTCAACATCCTCTTAAGCACGTCTGTTGATGATCTGGAGCATCCAAAGAATCGACAAACATCGATCGAAGAAGTTGGATCAGCATCGGCCGTCGAAAGGACTCTACAACGAGCTAGCACTTGTGAGGAGTCGATCAGACCGGGAGCTTCGTGTGGACGATCCACAGAGGCTAGACACACTGTGTGGCTGCATCGCGATGATCAGACTCTTCCGATGATGATCAAATTACGGTGATCTACTACCCATACAAAGGTATTGTGTTCTGAACACATTATAGTAAAGTGTTTAATGTTCAAATTCGAATTTCAAATTTAAATGCATGCATGCTATATATCATATTTAGATCCTAGTGTAGGGTAAATTCTTATTAATTAATTAGATTAATTAATAATTTTTACTGTAAAATAGTGATTTTGAAAAAGTTTTAAAATTATCATTTTACCCCTGCACTGAATTTTTTTCACACTAAGGACTTCATCACAACACAGGAGTTCATTAAAAAAGATATACACAACTTTATGATGAATAAGTTAAATAATTTTTATTATTGAATAATTCATATATAATTACAAAATGAGCACAACCACCAACAGGCTGATAATTAACTTTGGGACATGATTCCCAACAGTCCTTACTCGCAAGCTCTTTGGGACATCTTCCAAAGCGTGCACCCTCTTCCACAACTTCCGACTAGTGTCCAAGCTATTTGGGATGTTTGGAGATCCTCCACTAAAAATATGACTGCAAGCACAACTATGGACTCCCTTATCCTCACCATCCTTTGGTGCGTCTAGATAGAGCACAATAGAAGGATATTTCACTTTGACACTCACTCTACCTCCATGATGAGTCAAAAGATTACATTTCTCCTTATTGATTGGAGATCTTTAATTCCATATAAGGTTAACAACAACAACAACAACAAAACACATTCGGATGCCTCAATAAGTTTATCCCATGCTCTTAAACATCTTCTTCGCAACCCTTAATGCCTTCTAGTTGTTTAAAGGTGGGATCCCTACCTCACATGTCAAAGAGGCCAGCTTTTCATTGCCTACAGTACATGCACACCACATTCTCACCGAACTATACCTCCTTGTAGCCTATCATCATACACAGAGGATCTTTCTAATAAACCTATCTCTCCATTCACCCACTCACCTATACATAGTCACCTACATCTGCACTCTCACTTCACAGGCTATATATACTATATTATTAATAATATTTAAAGGGAGAAGGATTACTTCTCCCTCTCCTTCTCCTCCCTCTTTTCTTAGAAAAAAATATGTTTTACACATGCTAAAAGGGCCCATGGTTGCACCAAGTTATGGCTGAAAAATATAATGTTCTTATTGGTAATGGCATTTGTACTCTTATCTCTCCCTTCTTCCAATCAACAGGTCATTGATTATAAATGGGTGTATAAAATCAAACATACATCTAATGGTTCCATTGAACAATACAAAGCTTATCTTATTGCCAAAGATTTTAGGATAGATTATGAGAACACCCTTTAACTTTACTTAATTTCACTTATACTTGCTCGATATTAAAAAAATATCAAACTAGCTCTTCAAATTTTCATGATGTTCCAAGGTGGTCCTATCATTTATCTCTATTAATAAAATGATGTCATGTGATTATCATATGATACTATCATTTTATAAAATGATCAAACTATCCTTATATCCACCTCCCTCCTTTCTCCTCTTCGATTGCTTCCCTCCTTCGTCCCTGATGTCTCTCCTCCTTCCCCCTCCTCTTTTTCCTCATCACCCCCTTCTCCTCCCCATCATCCTCCTCCTCTGAGTCCCTTATGAGCTTTCTCTCTCTATCCATTCCTCATCGATAACCCCTCCTTTCCCCTCCCACCTCCTCCTCCCCCACTACTTCTCATCTTCCTCCTCCAATTTCATCCATGAGTCCTCCCTTCCATGATGGCTCTTTCCACTATCACCCCTTCATCGGTGGTTAGCTCTGCTTCCTCCTTTCCTTCCTCTCCTTCCTCCTCCAATCCCACCAATGAGCCCTCCCCTTCCACAGCTACTCTCTCCACCTCCACCTATTCTTTTCTTTTCTTCTGACCTATTTTTTCTTCTCGTATTCCTCCTCCTCCAAGCCCACCTATGAACCCTTCTTCTCCATAATGGCTCACTTCACCTTCACCCCTTCTCACTAGCAACCCCTCCTTCCTCCTCTCTTTTCACCTAATGCCTTTCCTCTTTGTCCTCCTCCTCCAAGCCTGCCTGTGAGCTCTCTTCCTTCATAATGGCTCCCTCCACCTCCATCATTTTCTTGCCAGTGACCCCTCCTTCTCCCTTCTACCCATTCTACTTACCCCCTTTCCCTCTTCCTTCTCTTCCTTCGAATTCCACCCATAAGGCCTTTGATGCCATCTTCCACCTTCATGCTGACTTCTGCGACCTCACCCTCCTATTCTAAAGCCACTCCCTCCACCTCCACCTCCACCTCCTCTTCACTAGCGACACATCCTATCTAAGTCAGGAGTATTTTTATCTATTGAAATTAAAAGCTAATACCATTTATTGATAAGTAAATAGCTAGATCATATTGGAACATCTTGAAAATTTTGAAGGGCTAGCTTGATACTTTTTAAAGTCAAGAGGATGTAAGTGAAATTGGATTGAAGTTGAGAGGACGTTTTATAATTTACCCAAGATTTTCATCAATAGGAAGGCATTAATTATTTTGAAACTTTTAGCCCCATTGTTAAACCTGTAACTATTGGATAGCTTGATGTTAAAAATATTTTTCTATATGGTCATCTTTATGAAACCATTTATATATGACAACAACCTCCTGGATTTCTTGATTTGGAACATCCTGACTATATCTGCAAGCTAGAATGATCTTTACATGGCATTAAACTAGCTCCTGGTGATTGGTTTTAGCACGTAAGTTCATATCTTCTTGATCTAGGCTTTATGTATTCTGTGGTTGACTTCTTTCTTGTCATCACGAGGACTTCTGCATATATTGTACTTTTACTAATTTATATAGAAGACATTATTCTTACATACAACCAAGGTGCTCTGCTCATATTTTTCAGGCATTATGGCATGAGTTTGCTATGGACCTTAGACCTCTCCATTATTTTCTTTCTATAAAGGCACATAATATGCCCTTTGGTCTATTTCCTACTTAGGCTAAGTACATCTCTGATCTTTTGCACTAAATGGATATGGTTGAATCTAAGCCTATATCCATTCCTATTTCTACTATCTCCCAATTGTCCCTTTATGATGGTGATCCTATGGATAATCCTACTCAATATTGAAGTAGTATCGAAGCACTTTAGTATCTTACCTTAATATGACCTGATTTTGTCTTTGCTGTTAATTATGTCTACAAATTTATGCATCACCCCATTACTCTCTATTGGCAAGCTTTCAAGCATATTCTTTATTACTTGAAACACATTATTCATCATGGCCTCTCGATCACCAAGTCTTCTTCCTACAACATGTTTTTTTTGATGCTAATTAGGCTGTGAACCCAGATGATCGTCACTTTATTAGGGGATTTTTTTAATTTCTTGGTCCTAATCTTATTCTCAAAGTGCCAAGAAATAATGTGCCATTGCTTGCTCAAATACTAAATCTGAATATAAAGGGTTAGCTAATGCCACTATTGATCTCATCTAGATCCAACAGTTACTTCATTAACTTGGTGTTTAGCTTCATAATTTGCTGTTCTTTTGATTTGACAACCTTAGTGCCATCTACCTCACCGCTAATCTGGTGCTCCATGCTTGCACATAGGGGTGAGCATAGTCTGGTTTGGACTAATTTCATGCTCAAACCTAAGCTGAACTAGTCCTAAACAATTTAGCATTTTTAGAAATCAAACCGGACCAACAGAAGATTGAAACCAAACCAAATCAACATAGTTTAAACAGTTTGGTTTACCGATTTATATTATTATTATTATTATTATTATTATTATTATTATTATTGTAATTCATGAAGACTTATTTATTTTTCACATAAGAGTACCACCAATAGAATTTATCAAGTAAAATGATTTAACTTGATATAAGATATTGTCACTCAACAAAATAAAATTCTTAAACAAACACAATCATTAAAGATTAAGATAAAGATCTCCAATACATTACAAAAAAAATAAACAATCCAGTAAGTAAGTCACTTAGGGTTTAAGGCTAATCAATATAAAATCAAATTGATAAATAACACCATAAATCTAGAATTATTTTCTAATACATTAATATTCCAACATAAATAACACCCTAATCAAAATGACGTTTTATGAAAGCCGGTCCGGTTCGGTTTGAGAACGGTTTTATTACTGACAAATCTGAATCAATCCAAACCTGTTTTTTATATGTCAAAAACCAACCAAACCAAACTGAATAAAATTGTAAACCCAACCAAACCTGCAGTTTGGTTCGGTTTCATCGGTTTGATTGGTTCAGGTTTGGTTTTTGCCCACCCCTACTTGCACCAAGCATATTGAGATCAATTTTCACTATGTTGATGAATGTGTGACTCACCAATAACTTTGAATTTATTTTATTTTCTCTACAGATCAGCGTACCAATATTTTCACAAAAGGTCTCAATCCCCACTTAATTCTTTGCTCTTCTTTTTTTTCTTTTTCGGTAAAAAGAGGGCTAGAAGCTATATTAGAAAAACTTAATTAACATGTTTTATTAGCTACCAACCCAGCTACCAACAAAACTAGATACAATTGGTGACCCGACCACCTGGGACAAGTATGCCAGCAGGCCTTTACAGAGTAAGAGGAATGTTAGTATTACAAAGTAAAGGTGATGACAGAATAACAAAGAAGCCCGGGTGAAAAACAATTGCTGCACTGTCTTGTTCTTCATAATTATTGAGTGGCTGTACCAAAAAGTTATAAGATCGAAGAAGAAATACCCATACCACAGGCGTTGATATATATATAGTAGACAGTAATCCAAACCCATTTAGAGTCTAGAGCATCCTATAACATACAAATTAGAAAAGCTGCAGTATAATCCTTTGATAGCCAGAATGATAGATCATCGTAGGAGGAAAATCACTTATCTGAGCAACCATTCTCATACAAAATATAATTTAGAAAACCAGAATATGAGAGCCATAATTTGAAGGTCATAAGAGGGTGGGAAAAGGAGGTTAGCGGTATTAATGAGCCCAAGTCTATATACCGTAGAGACATGAGAGAACCAATGCAGAATGTGATCAGAGCAGCGGACCTTACATAATCTGTACACCCCTTATACTGGATGAATGATAACTGACCCATAGAAGATAACTTCTTTGTTAACAAGGTGAGATAGAAACCATAGATGAATCTTCTGACCTTCATTCCATTGGATTAAGCCTTGAAAACTACTTAACACCAAACACTTATACCTTGCAGAAATCATATTGCTAGTAAGATATGCTTAATTTAAAGTTTAAGATATGATATCCACCGGAAGTGTGAAAGAAGATGAGTCCTCTAAAAATATGAAAGGCATGGCAAAGGAGCGCTGACGGACTAACCATTTACACTATACATTGGAAGGCATAATAGCCCATCTCCTGTATGGCTTAGATTTTTTTGGGATTTGCCTCTATTCCCTGACTGAATACCATGAAATCCAGAAATTTGTTCGAAGTGACTCCAAAGGCACACTTAACCAGATTCAGCTTTATTTGATATTTCCTTAGGATGGCAAAGATTTTCTCAAGGTTTTCAATATGAGTTCTGGAGGTCCTACTCTTAACAAGCATATCATATACATAAACCTCCATGTTCCATTTGATTTAATTTTGATGATCTGATTTATAAGGCGCTGATAGGTTGCATCTGCATTTTTTAGGCCAAAGGACATGACCCTATAACAGAAGAGACCCTGATCAGTAATAAAAGCTATTTTTTCCTCATCTTCTGGTTTCATTCGGATTTGATTATACCCTAAAAATATATCCATAAAGATAAGGAGCTCATGTCCTGAAGTTGCATTCACTAGTTGGTTGATGGAGGATAATGAAGGAAAAACCTCCTTTTTCCTGTGTAGGATCTTCCAGATTTCACCAAATCTGGGGCGGAATAAATTTTATATTTTTTATCCTACACTATTTCAGATCTAATGTCTATTAGATCTAATTTTGTTATCTGATATTTAAAATCTAAAATTAAATCTAAAAGTATAAGAAATATAGACATACCTTAAGGGTAATCTAATTACCCTGTAGATGATCGCAGCACTGCCTGAGGTTCTGATGTAGCCACACAAGCGCTTGGCCTCTACCAGTATCCACTCAGGTAGGATCTAGAACATTTTCTCCTCACGATTCTATGCTCCAAAAATCAGATCAATATCTGATTTGAAAGTACTTCAGAACTCCTTCTGAAGTTGGAGCAGCAGCCTGTCGAAGATGTCCTGCAGCCTTCTGTTCCAGGCATCACCACGCCTTGTACCTTTGCCAGATGAATGTCCAACTTCTTGGATGTGAAGAGGGGAGAAAAGAGAACAGGGAGGACATAGAGAAGAGAGAGGGGGCAGCAGCTAATAGGTTTTTTGTATAAAACAAGTTCTATCTCGAAACCCTAGGTGCAGCAGGGTTTATATAATTTCTGTATGCTGCGCAGTGCCACATCATTTGACCAATCAAAAAATTCCAATAAATTTTGAAAAAAATTTGATTAGTGGAGTGATATCATCTGATCATATCAGATAAGAACCCCACCTTATCTCCAAAAGGTGGCACCAACATTGGATAAGCACAAATAGAGTGGCGCCAAAGAGTCCAAGTTTATCATGACTCTTTGGTTCTTATCCATTTGGGGCACCCACTTAAATCCAATTGGACTCATGCCATAATCTGATTATGGCACCCAATTTGATTAGGTTTAGGCATGTGGACACTCCACAAAAATCCTTCAATAAGTCCTCTTCAGTTTAAGACCCATATGTCAACTTTTGACAGATGTCCTAAAATAAAATTGGCAGATGCTAGAAATTAGCAGGTGTTGTCTTAAATTCATCTCATGAATTAAGACAAGGCTTTTCTGAGTTGGACAAACTTTAATTAGACTGAGAGAAACCTTCCTAAGGTTCTCTGGATGAGCCAGATCATATTTGGCTCAGTAGAGACAGAAAAGAATACACGAGGAGAAAGTTAGGCTCAATCGAGTGCTAGCACGATTTTCTTGAACCTAATTGGATCTTATCCAAATCAATTGGGGTAGCCCAATTGATGACATCCAGACCCTAACCCTTGTTTGTGTGATCAGTTAGGTTCAATTCTGTATGGTAATGAGACATGTCGTGATCTCATCATCGACATCATCGAAACTTCTTTCGATGGATCAGAACTCTTCTGATTCAGACAATTAGAATGATCGATCATCAAAATCATTCTAATTGCTCCCAAAATCTATCAGTGATACCTAGCAGTATATGGTGGCAACCCATCAGAACTGAAGATGAATCTCTTGGTGCAGCTACCTGTGTGATTGAGTTCCTCTATCATGAGTCCCGACTGAATTAGGGTTAAGGTGAACTCGTCAAACCCAACATCAGTCATATGAATCAATCGATCGATCTGAGTCTGATGTGAAACCTCAATGAAAAACTCTTTTCCATTATTTCACTCTGCCATAGCCATGGGCTTAAGGACTCGATCTTTCGATCACCATAGGACTACTCCTCTCATCTACCGAGGTTGATAGATCCCATCTTGGTGCGATCTGGTTCCTACAATGAACATACTACAGCCAACATACACCTCAGGGTTTTGAATGGCTAGAAGACTGAGTTATGGTGTAGTCAAACTATAACACACTCAAGGTGAACCATCGATGCACCTCAGGTCAAAGAACTAGACACACAACTGCAGCATCGAGCTAGTCATCGACGAGAAGGTAGACTTTCTTATGACTGCTCGAGGTGGTCACGCTCAGTACTCTCGTTCTCAATGAATACCTGTACTTTCACTCTGGTGTCTCCACACCGTAGACTCAAGACTCATCTACCCTAAGGAAGCGATCGTACACCAACCTTTCGGATTGATCACCATCCTCGTGATGATCCTATGATCAGGAGTAGTTTATGAGTTAGTTATGTAAATTCATGCCTTAAATTTTTAACTCTTGAAAATATGAATTAATATTCCCACTAACTCAAAGGATGTATCATAGACACAATGTACATAATGTGATAGAAGAATAACCCTTTTATTCATTTATAGTCAAAATTATAATTTTGCCCTTAGATTTGTACAGAAATGTGTCAGCCGATCTGACATCTAGGACACACATCTAACAAACTCCTACTTGACTTAATGCCAATTAGCTACATATCTAAGTCCCATCTTCTCAAGGTGGGCTTCGATCTTCTGTTGGCCCAATGGCTTAGTCAGTGGGTCTGCCACATTATCTGTGGAGTTGACTCTCTTGACCTCAACATAATCTTTTTCGAGGTAATCACGGATCAGATGGAATCGCCGCTCGATGTGCTTGGACTTCTGATGAGATCTTGGCTCCTTAGCTAGGGCTATGGCACCATTATTGTCGCAGTAAAGAGGGATGGCATCCGATGACATCACTCCAAGCTCTGCGGCAAACTTATTGTACCAGAATGCCTCCTTTGCAGCTTCTGATGCAGCAATATACTCTGCCTCCATGGTGGAATCTGCAATCACCATTTGCTTGAAACTCTTCCAGCTAACTGCACCACCATTGCAAATGAACAGACTCCCAGATGTTGACTTTCGATCATCTATATCAGACATAAAGTCTGAGTCTGTATATCTCTGAATCTGGAGTTCTCCATTCTCAAAGACTAGAAACATGTCCTTAGTCCTTCTCAAGTACTTAAGGATACATTTCACAGAAGTCCAGTGCTCTTCATTTGGATTTGACTGATATCTGCTTGTGACACTCACAGCATGGGCTGTATCAGGTCGTGTACATAGCATGGCATATATGAGGCTCCCTATTGCTGAAGCATAAGGGATCTTTCTCATGCGTTCAATCTCCTCAGGTGTGCTAGGACACATCTTCTTGGAGAGATGAATGCCATGTCTAAAAGGCAATAAACCTCTTTTGGAGTTTTCCATGCAAACCTCTTTAGCACCTCCTCTATGTACATCTTCTGTGAAAGTCCTAGCATCCTATTTGGTCTATCTCTATAGACCTTAATACCCAGTATAAAGGATGCCTCTCCTAGATCTTTCATAGAGAACTCCTTAGACAACCATACTTTGACTGAGGTCAACATGGGAATGTCATTTTCAATTAGGAGGATGTCATCCACGTACAATACGAGGAAGACAACTGCGCTCCCACTGACCTTTTTGAACACACATGGTTCCTCTTCATTCTTGATGAAACCAAACATTTTGATCACATCATTGAAACGAGTATTCCAACTTCGAAATGCTTGCTTAAGTCCATAAATAGACCTTTGCAGTTTGCAGACCTTGTGATCATCATCACTGGATGTGAAACCAAGCGGCTGTTCCATATAGATATCTTCCTTAAGATATCCATTTAAGAATGCCATTTTCACGTCCATCTGCCATATTTCATAATCGAAATAGACTGCAACATCAAGCAATGTGCGGATGAATTTTAGCATGGCTACGGGCGAGAAGGTATCCTGATAGTCAATGCCTTCGCGCTGACTATAACCTTTCGCTACGAGCCTAGCTTTGAATGTCTCCACATTCTCATCTGCACCTATCTTTCTCTTGAAGATCCATTTACACCCAATAGGTACAATACCTTTAGGTGGATCTACCAAGGTCCAGACTTGGTTTGAGTGCATCGAGTCAATTTCTGATCTCATTACCTCTAACCATTTCTTGGAGTCGATATCTGATATCGCCTCGTCATAGGTCTTGGGATCATCACCATGAACCCCATTTTCCATGAAAAATATTTTCTCTATATCCTCTTGTATGGTACCTAAGTACCTTTCAGGAGGACGAAAAATCTTAGTCGATCTACAAGGTGGAAGAAGTTGTGTTAGGACTAGTTCTGATTGATTAGGTTCCTCAGGTTCTTTAGCTCATTGCTCTTGGGAGACATTCTCCTTGAGCTTAATTATTCTTCCGATGCCACCATCTTGAATAAACTATTTTTAAAAAAAAATAGCATTTTGACTCACAATCACATTATGATCTTTCAGAATATAAAAATAATATCCTAATGACTCTTTAGGATATCTTATGAATCGAGCTCTAAAAGACCTAAACTCTAACTTGTCCGTCTGCTGTCTCTTGACATGAGCCGGACAACCCCAAATTCTGAGATGATTCAGACTTGGCTTCTTACCATGCCATATCTCATATGGTGTGGTAGGAACGGTTTTAGAGGGAACCCTATTCAATACATAATTGCTGTCATGAGATAATGTCCCCAAAAAAATTCTGGGAGGTCTGTGAAGCTCATCATGGAACGGACCATATCTAATAGGGTCCGATTTCTCCGTTCTGAAATTCTGTTGAGTTGAGGCATTCCAGGTGGAGTCCATTGAGAGACTATACCATTATCCTTAAGACAGTCTAAGAATTTTTGACTAAGGTATTCATCTCCTCGATCTGATCGAAGAACCTTAATGGGCTTTCCTATTTGTTTTTCTACCTCATATCTGAATTCTTTGAACCTTTCAAAGGCTTCAGACTTATGTTTCATTAGAAACACATATCCGTACCTAGACATATCATCGGTAAAGGTAATGAAGTAGACAAAGTTGCCTCTAGCCGGCACATCAAATGGGCTGCACACATCCGTATGTACTAGGGCAAGTAGGTCTGTGGCCCTTTCCCCATGTCCCACAAAAAGGAGCTTGGTCATTTTGCCTTCAAGGCATGATTCACAAACTGGATATGACTCAGAAGTCAACGGACTCAGTAGCCCGAATTTCTCTAATTTGTTAACCCTGTCTTCTACTATATGTCCTAGTCTTAGGTGCCACAGATACTTATCATTTAGACTATCTCTAGGCCTTTTAATTCCTATGGCATTCACATTTTGCTCAATATTAAAAATAGATACATCAACATGTAACTGATAGAGACCATTAATAACAAAACTATTTGCAACTTTATTATTTTCATAAAATATGTTACAATGATCCTTATGAAAGCTAATCACATAGCCTTCTTGTCCTAAACATGAAACAGAAATCAAATTCCTGCTTGCTGCAGGCATATAATAACAATCTCTTAAAAATAAATCTAATCCTAACGGTAATCGTAGAGGGTAGGTTCCTACGGCCACAGCAACAACTCTTGCTCTATTCCCGACACGTAGGATCATCTCCCCATCCCTCAACCTCCTGCTCTCCTCAAGATCCTGCATAAAAGTGCACAAATGAGCACTAGAACCAGAGTCAAGCACCCAACTGGATGCAGAAGAAATCATAAGATTAGATTCGATAATGAGCATACCTCCAGAAGGACCATCCTTCTTGTTCTTCAGGGTGGCCATGTACTGAGGACAGTTTCGCTTCCAATGGCCTTCTAACTGATAGTGGAAACACTTTCCCTTTTCAGAAGCCTTCTTCTTCGGTCCTGTCTTCTTGTTCTTGCCATCCACCTTCTGCTTCTTCACTGACTTCTTTTTCTTTCTAAAAGACTTTCTCTTGAAAGAAGTCCACTCCACAGTAAGAACTGAGCCTTTTGAACCTTTCATTGAAAGCTCAGCCGTAACCAGTATATTCATTAACTCGGCCAAGGTACATTGCATCTTATGCATATGGAAGTTCATGATGAGCTGACCATATGCATCGGACAAGGACTGAAGGATCACATCAATCTGAAAATCCTTGTCTAAGATGATACCGAGCTTCTCAAGCTCCTCAAGATCCTTGATCATTGTCAAACAATGATCTTGGACTGACTACCCATCATGCATCTTGGCCTTAAAAAGTCTTTGACAGACTTGATACTTGGCCGTGCGACTCTGTTCACCAAACAACTCTTGTAGGTGAGTCAACATTTGGTAGGTAGTCAAAATATTTTCATGTTGGCACTGCAAATCATCAGACATTGCATCCAACATATAGTACTTGACTTTGTTATCATCATCCGTCTACTTTTTCAGAGACGCTCTCTGTTCAGCAGTCGGACGTGCTGGCATGGCAGGTGGGTCCTGGTCCAAGACATGAGTCAATTTTTTGGAATCCAGAATAATTTTGTAGTTCCTCAACTAGTCCTTAAAATTTGGTCCAGTCAATTTATGAGGGTCTAGAATTTTGGTCAGGGGGTTTGAAGCAGACATGTTTCCTGTATAGAGTCAAAAGTTTCAAGTTAGATTTTGTAATCAGACTCAACCAATTTATTTAGGATTTTTATTTTTAAACAAATTAGGCTCCCACTATTTTCTCAGATCCCTATACTCTCTTGGTAGAGATGTGAAAATCTCCATGATTAGTGATTTCTAGTGGGTCGTGCAGTCTCACCGACTGGCTCATCACCTCACCTAACAGTTATTGGTGATGGATCAACCGATGAGTGGACAACTCTTGTCCAATGATTCTCTAATCATGGTGCACCCAAAACTTGATCTCTAATTCATGAAGCTCACCGTATCTGGGATATTGCTCCAATTCTTAGTTAAGCCAAACCCACCATTTGCACGAACTAGATTCCTGATTGGATCCCTCACCGTATCCAGAATATTGAGCCCAACCCATCCTCTAATCCATAGCATCCAATGCCTAATGGACATGGTTGCATCTTCTCAGTGCAACTGAGCCACTGTAACCAGTCGAGAACAATCAACCCTGGGAAGGGCCCGCACATCCACAATGGTGGAAGACCTAGACTTAATATTTTCTTAGGGAGATTTGATTTAGGTCTCTTTAAACTTGACTTGACATAGTCATAACAATTATGACTAACCTAGTGGCATGGGTCAGCTCGAATTGTTAGCCACCTCAAATCAGAACTGGGTCGACACATATGGCCAGGTAAGTGAGATCGGTGGGAGGGATATGTCATTAACTCGATAAGAATGCATTTGAGTCGAGTAGCTCCCAATTAAAAACTAGTCGGTCGCATCTGCCCAACTTACCTGAGACACCAAATTATAGAACCAGAATTAATTGAGTTAGTCTACAATCCAGGCTCTAACCACTGAGCCAAATTAGGTCTTAACTTGATCGAGTCACATCTAAATGTGATTCGACTTTGACCCAGACTTAATCCTATTAGGCTGGTCAATTATTAGCTTTCATGATCCCACCTAACCAACTCTTGATTCGATTTGATCAACCGCTAGACCTAATTGAGCTACCCAAGCCCGAACCCAATCTTATGAAAATGTCTTAAATCTGAAATTCTCAATTTTAGACCTAACTTAATTTCATAAGCTCAATACATTAATTAAGTTTGGATTCTTAAACAAAGTATGTAAAATAAATTCTAGGGTTTCAGAATCTAGGATTTTGCAGAAAAGTAAGTTTTGATTTATGATTAAGGATGAATGCGCGGCACCCCTACACGTCATATGAACACCCCATTGAATGAAAAGAGAGGGTCTTAAAACTCTACTTTATTTTTATGATCGGACGGCCATGAGGAACACTTTAATCAGAAATATAAATTTAACTACAAAACTAGTTAGATCTAAATTAACATATCACATATACAATTTAAGATCTAACTAATACATGCTTTGCATACATCTCATGTATCAAAAATCAATCTAATTAACATGCTTTCATATTTGATACATCACATATAATATCTGAAAAATAGAATTTAAATTGAACTATTCAAAATAAAAACTATTCTAGACAAGTTATTAGAACAATTCTACAACTAGTCTAGGCATGCAACAGATCAATTTTATGAAATAATTAAAAATTTTTTTTCTATTTTTTGATCTGATTATAACAATTATAACATCAAAATATAGAGAATAAATTATATTTAATTTATATTTTAATCTCATTAAAATATAAAACTTAAGACTATTCATGGATTCAATTAATCCTAGTCTAGTTATGCATCTCATGCATGTTAGATCTTCTTAGATTTAATTTTAAATATTTTGATTTTAGATCCTATCACATCTAATGTGATATCTGAAATTATTTAATATTAGATAGATTAAAATTAAAATTAGGTCTAAAATAGATCTGAAATAGAGCCAACAACCTGGTTCTGATACCACTTGAAGGAAAAACCTCTTTTTTCCTGTGTAGGATCTTCCAGATTTCACCAAATCTGGGGTGGAATAAATTTTATATTTTTTATCCTATGCTATTTCAGATCTAACTTCTATTAGATCTAATTTTATTATCTAATATTTAAAATCTAAAATTAAATCTAAAAGTATAAGAAATATAGACATACCTTAAGGGTAATCTAATTACCCTGTAGATGATCGCAGCACTGCCTGAGGTTCTGATGTAGCCATGCAAGTACCTGGCCTCTACCAATATCCACTCAAGTAGGATCTAGAATATCTTCTCCTCCCAATTCTATACTCCAAAAATTAGATCAATATCTGATTTGAAAGTACTTCAGAACTCCTTCTGAAGTTGGAGCAGCAGCCTGTCGAAGATGTCCTGCAGCCTTCTGTTCCAAGCATCACCACGCCTTGTACCTTTGCCAGATGAACGTCCAACTTCTTGGACATGAATAGGGGAGAAAGGAGAATAGGGAGGATGTAGAGATGAGAGGGGGAGGCAGCAGCTAATAGGTTTTTTGCATAAAATAAGTTCTATCTCGAAACCCTAGGTGCAGCAGGGTTTATATAATTTCTGTATGCTACGTAGTGCCACATCATTCGACCAATCAAAAAATTCCAATAAATTTTGAAAAAAATTTGATTGGTGGAGTGATGTCATCTGATCATATCAGATAAGAACTCCACCTTATCTCCAAAAGGTGGCACCAACATTGGATAAGCACAAATAGAGTGGCGCCAAAGAGTCCAAGTTTATCAGGACTCTTTGGTTCTTATCCATTTGGGGCGCCCACTTAAATCCAATTGGGCTCACACCATAATCTGATTATGGCACCCAATTTGATTAGGTTTAGGCATGTAGACACTCCACAAAAATTTTTCAATAAGTCCTCTTCAGTTTAAGACCCATATGTCAAATTTTGATAGATGTCCTAAAATGAAATTGGCAGGTGCTAGAAATTAGCAGGTGTTATCTTAAATTCATCTCATGAATTAAGACAAGCTTTTTCTGACCTGGACAAGCTTCAATTAGACTGAGAGAAACCTTCCTAAGATTTTTTGGATGAGCCAGATCACATTTGGCTCAGTAGAGATAGAAAAGAATACACGAGGAGAAAGTTAGGCTCAATCGAGTGCTAGCACGATTTTCTTGAACCTAATTGGATCTTATCCAAATCAATTGGGGTAGCCCAATTGATGACATCCAGACCCTAACCCTTATTTGTGTGACTCAGTTAGGTTCAATTCTGTATGGTAATGAGACATGTCGTGATCTCATCATCGACATCATCGAAACTCCTTTCGATGGACCAGAACTCTTCTGATTCAGACAATTAGAATGATCGATCATCAAAATCATTCTAATTGCTCCCAAAATCCATCAGTGACACCTAGCAGTATATGGTGGCAACCCATCAGAACTGAAGATGAATCTCTTGGTGCAGCTACCTGTGTGATTGAGTTCCTCTATCATGAGTCCCGACTGAATTAGGGTTAAGGTGAACTCGTCAAACCCAACATCAGTCATATGAATCAATCGATCGATCCGAGTTCGATGTGAAACCCCAATGAAAAACTCTTTTCTGTTATTTCACTCTGCCATAGCCATGGGCTTAAGGACTCGATCTTTCGATCATCATAGGACTACTACTCTCATCTACCGAGGTTGATAGATCCCATCTTGGTGCGATCTGGTTCCTACAATGAACATGCTACAGCCAACATACACCTCAGGATTCGGAATGGCTAGGAGACCGAGTTATGGTGTAGTCAAACTATAATACACTCAAGGTGAACCATCGATGCACCTCAGGTCAAAGAACTAGACACACAACTGCAGCATCGAGCTAGTCATCGACGAGAAGGTAGACTTCCTTGTGACTGCTCGAGGTAGTCACGCTCAGTACTCTCATTCTCAACGAATATCTGTACTCTCACTCCGGTGTCTCCACACCATAGACTCAAGACTCATCTACCCTAAGAAAGCGATCATACACCAACCTTCCAGATCGATCACCATCCTCATGATGATCCTATGGTTAGAAGCAGTTTATGAGTTAGTTATGTAAATTCATGCTTTAAATTTTCAACTCTTAAAAATATGAATTAACATTCTCACTAACTCAAAGGATGTATCACAGACACAATGTACATAATGTGATAGAAGAATAACCCTTTTATTCATTTATAGTCAAAATTACAATTTTGCCCTTAGATTTGTACAGGAATGTGTCAGCCGATCTGGCATCTAGGGCATACATCTAACAGATAAGGGGTCCTTCGAGCACACCTTATTGAGATTAGTGAAGTCGATATAGATCCTCCATTTGTCATTCGCCTTCTTCATCAGGACTATATTTGCGATCCAATTTGGATAGGTGACTTCTCAGACAAAGCCTGCATCCAGTAGTTTATTCACCTTTTTGGCTATTATTTTATATCATTCGGGCACAAATCTTCTTTTCTTCTGTTTGATGGGTCGGTAGCTCGAGCGGACGTCTAGCCGATGCATCATCTGTAGGGTTACGATGGCACAGTGGAAGCATGAATTTTAAAATTTTTATTATAAAATTTTAATCATCAAACCCTAATCCAGGATCTTCTTGATGATTAACAATTATTTGCATAAATTCATATAAGATTATAGAAGACGTAGAAGAATACCTGTATCGCTATATCCAAATTTCGGCCAAACTTCCACCAGGCGCCCCAGTGTTCATCCTCCAATGGTGATCCACACAGGATTTTAATCAAGACTCTTGCTCCTTAATCAGGTTCCTCCCACTAAATTCTTTTCCAAAAAATTCTCTTGGGTAGCACAACCTTAGGCTTTCTTCCTCTTCTCCTAGCCTTTCCTTTCTCTACCTTTCTTGTCTTCTTGTCTTTCTTAATTCTCTTCCTTGGTCCTTATCCTAAAATCGGACTTATCCTTATTATTTTTGGACTTATCCTAATAAGAGAAGAAAGAGACTAATTAGACAATAGGTAGAGTATGTAAGAAAGAAAAGATAAGGCTTTCTTGGATGAATGGAATACCTCGAGAGCACCATCCTTTTATAGTTGGCAATTGGACATCTTAGGCGCCATCTTGCCCCCTTCCAAAAGGTTATCTCACACCCAATCGGAAATTCTCATGCCTTCCCATAAGTCTCATGCCCATCAGAAGGTTTGGGACAAGTGGCAAACATCAAAAAATTGAACCAAGGAAAATTGAACCAAAAGTCGCTTTGCATAGAAGGACTCTTTGGAGAAATTTTTTTTGGTGATTTCCAAAGTGTCGCGTGACTTCATCGGAATGCCCACTCTATCCAACAGATAGAGTTCTTTCTTAGGGCCATCCAATGGTTCAAAAAGGAGACACCATTCTTATTTGTGCATAGAGAAATAAGAAGGGAATCAGAGAATTTAAGACTCCATAACCACTTGGACTCTTAGTCCAAGTGGCACATGGATCAGCAGGGCGGCTAGGTTAGATTAAGTTTGACTTGATTTCCAACTTATCCAATCATCCAAACCTCTGATAACCAACCAGATGTCCACACCCAAGATTGAATTAGTGTGGAAACAAAAGGATAAAGGCTAGGAAATGGCATGCCATCCCATGGGGCACCATTATGTTTTCTGCACTCAAGAAGAAATCCCACGTGCTAAGAGAAAAGTTCTCTTGCACGTGGAAGCCTGATTTATGCACCAAATCCTCTTAGCTCAACCAGCCAAGGGTCCACCCAATTTAGACTCAAACCAAGTATGAGTTTAATTGGATTTAATTAGCCCAATCTGAAATTATTTTTGAATCCGATTCGAACATGGAAGCTAGGGTTTGCAACATGCGCTAGTTTGTTCATCCTACAAATATGATCTAATCCAATTAGATCCTTGATCAATTTTTTTTGTGTATAATCTACTAGGTTTCATATCTAGCCAGCAGTAGATTTGGATATAAGTTGATCTGATTTGATTAGAATCCAATCTAATTGATTTAGGTCCAATCGAGCTAATCTGATTTCAACAATTAGAATCCTTTCTAATTGACGATCAAATTAAATACTTTAATTCAATAAAACCTACAAGATAATATTGACATCTAGCAATGTATCATGTCTATCCAAAAAATATAAAATTTTGATAAAAATATCAAATATATCCTTCAGTATTGAGTTACCATATGATTCAATCCTGTGATCATTTTGCATCTCGAATATGATTCTGGATATAGAAAAATATCAAATCTAATATCATATTCATATCTCTCTTAATATTATATGATGATTTGATTAATTAAATATTAATAAAAATTTCTAATTTTTATTCTACTTTGATCAAAGACTCGCTGAATCATCATTCGATTAGAGCAAGTAAGATACAATCTCCTCTTATCGGGAGTGATTGATTTCTTGTTAACTTACTCACAACCTCCATATATAATCTACCATATCTAGAATACCTCACACATGACTCAGTCATGAATGAGTATGATCCAAAATATGAATTCATATATACAAGGTTCTATGATAGTCTCAGGTCAGACGATTGCTTGCATAATTCCCACTAAGAGAAATATCTTTTGACAAGTAAGTAAGATTTTATAAGATGTTCTCAAGTCAGATCAATTAAATGAACTCATTCTCTAATTAGCATCTACATCCTTGTATTAATATCTCACATGAGTGACTACAAAATCAATCACCCTCTTCATTGAGCATACATAGGATGTGTCAATTTTTTCAGAAACATTGATCTCCAACTCAATGATCTAACGACTGAGAATATTTTAGATTAAAATTTTAAAATTTTAGATCTCACAGATATGATCTCATTATAGCCCTAAAATTATTGTCCTAATCTATGAGATTCATCATAATCTTAACAAATATAAGATGTAGCATATGATGGAACATAAATATCTTTTATTAATTTATAAAATATCATTACATGAGTCAGAAAGATTAAAGAATAATCTATCAAAATATAAATTTTGATTAGCTTGTAGGGTATCATTCTTTCATCATCATCTCAGGATCAATGCCTGACATATCTGCTGGGGTCCAGTCGAACACGTCCGTATTTTTCTGCAAAAAGATTTTCTCTTCTTCCAGTTAGGTTCTAGATTCTACTGGGATCTAGATGAACATGGTTTTCTCTTCTTCCAGTTGGATTCTAGATTCTGATTCGACTGCATACTTATGCACTTCTATACAGGATCTAGAGAAAGTTAGAGGGCTGAGAGAAGATGAAGTTACTCTTCGAGTCGACAATAAGACAAGAGTTGCTATGTGGCTGTTAGAACCTACTCTTTGTGATTATCATCAGGATTTAGTTTAATATTAAAGGATTGTTATTATATACCTATAGCCAGTAAAAATTTGATTTCTGTATTTATACTGGCACAGGATAATTATAATTTTTATTTTAATAAAGACTTATGCATAATTTATTTTGAAAATAAATATGTTGCATGTGCCTATTTGATAGATAATTTTTATCATTTACATATGGATGCAAGTGTTAATATTAACTAATAAATAGTGAATACCATAGGGTCTAAGAGATCTAGAGATAGATTAGTTAGGAATATTTGTGGCACCTTAGGCTAAGCTATATTGGAGAGGACAGGCTTAACAAATTAGAAAAAGATGGCCTTCTCGAGCCATTGACTTCTGAGTCTTATCTAGTTTATGAGTCTTGTCTTCAAGAAAAGATGGCTAAGCTGTCTTTTGTCGGATAAAGAGAAAAGATCACTAAGATATTAGCCCTGGTGCACACTGATGTATGCGGTCCATTCGATGTACAGGCCAAAGGTGGCTATCTCTACTTCATAACATTTATTGATGATTACTCATAATATGGATATATGTTGGGAAATGTGTCCCAAAAAGTCAATCGTCAAGCTGTTGACGGTTGAGCAACCAAGTATTGTAATTGATTTGTTAATAAATAAATATATTTGACATTTTCATCATAAGCTTTCATCTTCTAATGAACTCCGTTGTTATGATGAAGTCCTTAGAACTATTTAGATTCGATAAAGAGAGGATTTATCGATTAGTCCTTAAAATAGTTTACGATCAAATGATAGGCTGTTAATAAGGACGACAGCTTCTATCGAGTTTAGGTCACTGTAGGCTATATGGGTTGGTTGTCCTCTTAACCAAAGAGTGTGGAGACACTGGTATGTAATACAGATGAGATGTACTGGTACATCATCATTGAACGTGACCAACTCTAGAGTATTCTACTGTCGAGAATGTCTCTGATGGGATATAGGTATAAGTGTACCTTAGACTTGAGATCGCCTCAGTGACTTGCAAGCAACTCACTGTGCTTTGGTATTGGACTAACTGAATTTCTAATTTAGGAATGGAAGACTTCTGGGCACAGTCAAGTACTTGCGAAGTCAGAGTGTGATCGAGATGGGAATGACCACTCCAAGAGTTGGAGAAGAATGAGTCGCTGTATTTCAATTTAGCAAAACCTTGGCCAGGGTAATCCATCAAATGGATTTGATATTTTGAAATACAATGTGGACAACCTGATCAGAGTTGACAGTTGAACTCTGGGGTGTCCTATGATCATTTTGGTCAAGGGGATGAATTATACGAAAACTATATCCGCATGGGTTCTAAGGATGTTGTTCTACACATTCGATCTATCCAGTCGTCGGGTACCATTGCTAGATGGTCACTTCGATTGGTATAGGAATTTATTCCTGTACTATCGGTTTAGGTTTGGATCTATGAGATCACACACATTAGAATTCATGATCCGATCGGATGGTTGATCAACGATTAAGAATCGTTCTAGGGTTAAATGATCAATACGATTGACATTTAACCCAGTGCAAGTGTTGCAGGAGGATCGATTAGCAATTTGATTGCTAATTGGCTTAATTTGATTAAGCCAATGGACTGAGATTAAGTCTAATTAAATATAATTTAATTAGATTTAGTTTGGGCTTGATTGGATCAAGTCTAATTGGTTTATTGGATAAGCCAAATGCAAGAAAAAACTAGTCCTAGTTCAACTAAGACTTGGGTCAATCTAATTTCTAATTTGATTAGAAAATTAAATCAAATTTAAATATAATTTATTCTGATTAAATTAGGTTCTTAATTGGGTTAAGACCTATTTTAATTGGGTTGATCTAATTTTGGTTTGATTTGATTTGAGAAATCAAATTAAAACAAGTCATAAGATAGAATCCTAGTAAGACTAGGATTCCACCTTGCACCACATAAGCCTTCCCCACGCCCTCTCTCTCATTCAATGCCAATCTCCTCTTATTTTATGTGACAAAAGCCCTCTCCCAGGTCTCTCCCACATTCACAAAAGATTTCCTCTCTTCTTTCTTACATGGAAGGTGGTTTGGATCAAATCAAAGAGGAATAAGTTTGGATTTTCAATTCTATGAGATAGAGTTTTAGAAATCCAAAACTCTTTCAATTTTGCACCAAATTTATCCAAATTTTTTTTGAAATTTTCATAGATTTTAGGGTACATATTATGCATCCTTTTCTAGTAATCCATACATAAAAATAAGGAGGAGATGCTCAAGAGTTGGGCGCCCCTTATCTTGCCATGTTTGGATAAGCCTTGACTAGGTATTTGACCTAGACAAGGACTCTATCATATCTCTCTGTATAAAATGAGTTTCTTTATTAAATTTTTGGAGAAGATAGAGATTTGAGAGACCTTTGGGCCATCCAAAAATCAGAGAGAAAGACTTTGGGTCATGGAGATATAATAGACACAAGATAGGGTGTCTAGAGAGAGAAACGAGAAGAAGAAGAGGGTCTTCTTCTAGGGTTGTTTGTTTTCATATCTTTCCTCCTTCCATCTTGAGTTTTCTGAGAGTGTCTCAGATCTAAAACTCCTCCTCCTACTTTTCATCTTTGGAAGAGTCCAAATCAAGAAAAAAGAGGCACCTGATCAACCATCAAAGAAGGATCAGCGCAGTACTAGCATACTGTGCTGATTTCCTGAAGTAGAACTTCTGATTGAGATTCGTGGGCTCGTGTGGATGACTCTTAGAGGCCGGATGCATGTGCAGCTTGCAACATCATCCTCAAGCCCAGATCAGCGAGGTTAGAATGTCTAACTTGCAAGGTAATAGATCTGATCTATTATTTAATACATACATTAGATGTAGTATAGAAATATGTTGATATGATCAACATGTAGTTCATGCTGTATATATATATTTTAATTTTTGATTTAATGCTATGAAATAATCATGTAATAAGATCTTAGATCTAAGAATTCTCTGGTTTTAGAAAATAAATCTTGATTTATTTTAGTCTTCCGCTGTATGATCTTGAAAAAGTTTCAAGATCTAACCTTGAAATCCTAGATCTGGTTCCTTCAATTGGTATCAGAGCCTAGGTTCTTTATTACATGATTATTTATATATACTTAGATTATTTCTTAAATTAGATCTAATTTATAATCTGATTATTAAATCTAAAATTAAAATTTTAGATCAATCACAAACTGCAAGGTTGTCCTGCTGTAAGGTTTACCCCTTACAGTGCAAAGGTTGTCCTAGTTTGTGTAGATCTATCTTTAATCATAAATTTGTTAGATATGATCTAGATTAAATTTATAATTTATTAGATTTAAAAGATATTTAAATCTAAAATAAAATCTCTTTGTTAATAATTTTTGTACAAAAAAATTATTTAAAATTGAAATTATTTCAATTATATGAACCTGTTTAGATTAGATCTAAAGTAGTTTCATGTTTATTTCACTTGTATCTTGATTATGAATCAAACATGCAATATGGTTGGTAGAATCATATTGTAAAATTATTTTATAAATATGAAAATTATTTTTTGAAAAGCCAAACCCAACCCCCAGCCCAAAACTTAATTAAGAATTAAGAAGTTGTTTGATTAGGTTTTAAGATTGTGAATTGAAGAACCTAAGACACAAACCATAACACATTGGGTTAATGGGTTAGTGGAAATTAGGTCCATTAATTGGGTTAGACCTATGGTTAGATTAAAGATGGACTTAATTAGAGAATGGACTAAATCTAATCAATTGTTGTCTTAGATTAGGTCAAGGATTCTCTAGATTAATTACAATAGTTGTAGTTGGTCAAGTCCATGTCTTTAACGAGAACCAAATGGACTTGATTCTTGGCTAAGCTGTCTAGCATGAACTATTAGGTTGATCTAATCGAAACTAATTAAACCAGTTGGTGTCTAAGGTAAACCAGACTGGTGGTTTTTAATTGGGAGCCCGCTTACCTGGCCATTTCTGATGGTGTCTAAGACAAGCTTTGGCAGACCCTCTGTCACGCCCCCGACCCGAGATTTGTGAATTGAGGGTCGCGGCAACCGCCGCATACTCATGAAGAACTCTCTCCATAAGCATGCAAGGCATCTCATCACGATATCAATACATCGCAGCGGAATAAATTCAAATAATTATTATTCAACTGTAATTCAAGTAATTAAATCAAATGTCTTACATCCAATAAAATTTTTGCTAACAATAAAACAATAGATCTAAATTCAATGAAGTTGACAATGCTAATCTCGCCTCTAAAAGCTCTGTCCCAATATTCTTCCCACGCTCGAAATTAATTATCTGAATCTGAAAAATAAAAAGAAAGGTAATGAGCTAGACAGCCCAGTAAGTAACAAGTATCTCTACCAGATATTTCAGATATTATATAATTTTTAAGAATAATGCTGCAATTAAACATAAAAATATATTTTATACTGATTTAATGCAAATCTAATATTTTTAAATATTCACATATAATAAATCTGATTCGATTCAAAATACTCGAAACTCAACAGCCTCGACTATGACCAATGTTTAACCCCCATTGGCGGGGTCCACAGAATACCAGCGCACAACCTCCACTGGTAGGGTCCAGAAATACCAGCGCACAACCCCCACTGGCAGGGTCCACAAAACACCAGCGCACAACCCCCACTGACAGGGTCCACAAATACCAACGTATAATCTCCATTGGCGGGGCCCACTGAAACATAGTTAGGCTGAGAGCATAAATCCGATCTATATCAAAACACTTTGTACCATAATATATATCATAATCTTTCACTAAATATGTGCATAAATCGATATACCATAACATTTCAAAAGCACTTTTCTTTCAAAACATAATTTCATAATTCATGCATAATTTCAGAGAATAATTATTTATTTTCAGAATAAATATGGAATATCTCGAGAAGATGATTCATTACTTACCTTTCACGAAGCACTGAACGAATGGATCGACTAACTTCTAGTAGATTCTTCCGCACCTATTATCCAAAATTATAATTTTATATTAATTTAATTCAAAATTAAATCTAACAAATCTCAAAATCAAAATCTCGCTTAAAATCAGACTCATCTCTAAACTTGATCAGAATCATCAGATGAAGCCTTCCCCTACGCTAATCTTAGAAGGGTAACTTTAGAGAGAGAGGAATCCATCAAGAGAGAGAAACAAGCTAGAGAGAGAAAATTCTAGAGAGAGAAAGTAGAGAGAGAAAGTCCAATTCCAGAGAGAGAAAGTCAGGGTTCAGACAGAAAGAAGAGAGAGAAGAGAGAGAAACTCTCTCTCTCATCAATTTCAATTTTTATTTATTTATTTACTTACTTATTTATTCATATATATATATATATATAAATATATATATATATATTTTTATTATTATTTTTATTATTATTATTTTCTTTTCTTTTCTTTTCTTTTTCTTCTTTTCTTTTTTTTTCTTCTTCTCTTTTTTTTTTTCCTTTTCTTTTTCTCTTTTTCCTTCTTTCTCTTTTCTTTTTCTTCTTTTTTCTTTTTTTCTTTTTTTCTTCTTTTCTTGGTTCTTCCCGTGTCGGAACAGAGGACGATAGTCCTCCGGCCTTGACCGACCATTCGGGCCACGGCCGCCGCAGTGGAGGCCGGCGGCCGACGGGGGCCACTCCCCCGGTCACGGAGGAGACATGGCCGGTGATCACTTCCGATCGCCGGTGTCGGAAAATCCAAGGAAAAAGGCCCAAAAATAGGGCGTCTTTCCCGACCGAAAGATCGGCGATACTCGTCGCCGGCAGTCGTGCACAGGAGCATGGGAGGAAGGAGAAGAAAGAGGGGAGGAAGAGGGAAACTTACCTCAGCCTCCGGAGACCTCGCCGGCGAGCAATTACGGTGAGAAATCGGACGGTGTCCGCGGCTCTAATTCGAGGAAATCGGAGAGAAGGAGAGAGGAAGGAGGTCGATGTTGGGTCTCAAGAGGGAGGGGATCTTCTTATAGAGAACCTTAGGACTCCGAGGGGTCCTAGGAGTCCTAATTTGCCCGGGACTCGCCGGAGAAGAAGACTCCTATCGGGAGTCTTCTTCCCGATTTTGCATCCCCTATTTTTTTTTTTTTTTTTTTGGGCTTTGATCTGCTGGCTGGGCTGGGCTTGGTTGGGCTATCACACCCTCCCACTGATCGAACTTACCTGACCTCTTGGTGAAATTATATTTTGATCAGATCACTTGACTATTCGAGCTGACCCATGTCAGCTAGGTAAATCAGTGCGACTGATTTAGGTGCTCCTAGACCAGCCCTTTTAATGGTCTCCCTTAAGCTAACTTGGTGAAGCCAGTGGGAGGATCATGATAAGCTGGTTCATCTGACCTCATCCTCTAAATTATTTAAATCTTCTAAAATTATTAGGTCCTTAAAATGATAAAGTTATGGAGATAACTGAGTCATAGCCTCCCATTAAGGTGTTTGATAATGAGTCCATTAACTCAATAATCATTGCAGACCCAAAGGCCTGGTGCTTGTTGACTAATGGAATTATCACTCATCATATGACGACTTGAAAGTATCTCTCTAATGGTGGTTAGGTGAGCCAACCAAAGTTGGGTTTAATCATTCGTTGGTTAGATACACCAAGTATGATCATGTTAATGGTTGGACCTAATCGGATCCTTACAGTGGAGGCCAAAGTCTACTGATTAGGTTTCTGGGGTAAAATTAAAATTACTCAAAATTGTTTAGAGAAATAATTGGTTATGAACCTACCCTTAGATGTACATGGGTTGGCCAACCAAAGTTGGGCTTGTGTACAGTCTAAGTGGATTCTAGTACCCACTAAGGAATTAGGGTAATTCCTCGAATTGGAGGTAGAGGCTACCAATTCGAATAAAATAGTGAGAGAAACTTTTTGATTAAAGTCCAAATCTTTAGGTTTAATGAATCAATTACTAATTAGGTTATGATTTTCTTTTGTGCAGATATGGCCACTTCCCTATCACTCCGATCATTGTTGGACAATGATAAGTTGGTGGGACCCAACTTCGGTAGCTGGTACCGAAAGTTGAAGATAGTCCTGGAGCATGAACAGATCCTATGTGTGATAATGGATCCTGCACCTGAGGAGCCAGCTGTCAATGCACGTGGAACAGTCAGAGATACTTACCAGAAGTGGCTCAGTGACCGGACCATGGTGCACTGTATCATGCTGGCTGCCATGAGCGACACGTTCAGTCGCAGATTCGAGGTGGCTCAGCCAAAGGATATGCTTCAAGTGTTGGAGGATGCCTTTGGCACACCCGATGATGTGGAGAGGCACAAGACTAGTTGTGCCATCTTCAACGCCAAAATATGGGATGGTGCCTCTATCACTGATCATGTATTGTACATGATCGAGCTGATGGAACGATTGAGCAAGCTCGGCTTTCCCTTGCATGAGCAGCTTGGGAAAGATGCAATACTGAACTTGCTGCCCAAGTCTTATCTCCCATTCCTCACTCATTATAGAATGACAAAGCCTGAAGTAAACTACCACGGATTACTGGGGTTGCTTCAGAACTTTGAGAAAGATCACCAACTCCATAAGGAGTCGGTGAACTTAGTGGGAGGTTCGTCTTCTAGTTCTCGACCTTTTAAGAAAGGAAAGAAGAATAAGAAGAAGAAAGTGAAGAAGGTGCATATTCAGACTGTGACATCAGTGCAGGGCCAGACTAGAAAGATCAAGCCCGATAAGAGTCTATTCTACTGGCAAGCACCCTAGATTAGATAGTGTGTCAGATATCTACTTATGGCACTATAGGCTAGGTCATATAAACAAGAACTGAATAAACAGGTTAACTCAAGAGGAAATCCTCGAAGTCAGTGATTGTGAATCACTTCCAACCTGTGAGTTCTGTCTTCTTGATAAAATGATCAAGTCACCTTTTACTGGAAAAGATGAGAGAGCTACTGAGCTCTTGGGCCTAATACATACTGATGTATGTGGGCCCATGAGCACAAGTGCTAGAGGTGGATATTTCTACTTCATAACTTTCATGAATGATCTATCCAAATATGGATATGTCTATCTGATGAAACATAAGTCGGATTCATTTGAAATATTTAAACGATTCTGAAGTGAAGTAGAAAAACAAACTGAGAAGAGTATTAAAACTCTTCGATCTGATCGAGGAGGAGAATACCTTTCTAGTGAGTTTCTCACATATCTAGGAGAGAATGGGATTCTCTCCTAAAGGATTCCTCCAGGAACACCACAGCATAATGGTGTGTCTGAAAGGAGAAATCGGACTCTGTTAGACATGGTCCAATCCATGATGGATTTTGCTAGCTTGCCGATATCCTTCTGGGGATATACACTCGAATCGGCCTGTTATCTGTTAAATAGGGTTCCAAGTAAGTCTATAATTAAGACTCCATATGAGATATGGACAGGACATAAGCCAGCACTTTCATACCTTAGGGTCTGGGGGTGCCCGGCCTATGTCTAACGATTAGTCACAGACAAACTTGGACCTAGGTCTGACAAATGCTCATTCATAGGGTACCCCAAAGAGATAAAAGGATATTTTTTCTACCATGCTGATGAACAAAAGGTGTTCGTCAGTCTTAAGGCAATTTTTTTTAGAAAAAGAGTTTCTTGGTGAAGGAACCGTTGCCTCTAAGGTTGAACTTGATGAAGTTCAACAGGTAAAAGGACCGACACCAATAGCTGAACCTGAGTCGGATATGATTAGATCAGATCCGAAGCTCAATGTACCTGCACCATTCAGTCGATTCGGTAGGGTACCACATCAATCGGACAGGTACTACAGTTTCTTGGTCCAGGATGGTGATCCCATCGAACTTAATGAGAATAATGAGGATCCGATCACCTATATGGATGCAATGCAGAGACCTGATTCTGAGAAATGGCTTGAAGCCATGAAATCCGAAATAGAGTCCATGAAGGTCAATGATGTATGGACATTGGTTGACCCACCTGAAGGGGTTAAATCCATTGGGTGTAAATGGGTCTTCAAAAGGAAGAGGGGCGCAGACGGAAAGGTGGAGACCTATAAAGCCCATTTGATCGCCAAGGGGTATCGTCAACATTATGGTATTGACTATGACGAGATATTTTCTCCTGTGGTAATGCTCAAATCCATTCGGATAATGCTTGCAATAGCTGTCCATTTGGATGATAAGATCTGGCAGATGGATGTAAAGATAGCTTTCTTGAATGGAGAGCTGACCGAAGAGGTGTATATGATACAACCTGAGGGGTTTACATCCACAGATGAGTCCAAGGTGTGCAAGCTTCAGAGATCCATTTATGGATTGAAGCAAGCTTCTCGGAGTTGGAACATGCATTTTGATAAGGTGATCAAAACGTATGACTTCATTAAGAATGGAGAAGAGCCTTGCATCTATAAATGGGCAAATGATCTAGTTGTGGTATTCCTTGTCTTATACGTGGATGATATTCTCTTAATCGGGAATGACATCCCTGTACTACAGAGAATAAAAGTTTGGTTGTCATCACAGTTTTGCATGAAGGACTTGGGTGAAGCATCCTACATCCTAGGGATGAAGATCTATAGGGATAGATCTAAAAAGATGCTTGGGTTATCCCAGTCCATGTACATAGACACTGTACTAAAGAGGTTCAGCATGAAGAATTTTAAGAAGGGCTATCTATCGATAGGCCATGAAATTTCTCTCTCTAAGAAGGATTATCCGACAACTCCTGAAGAGAGAGAGCGTATGAGTAGAGTCCCATATGCTTTAGCCGTGGGATCTATCATGTACACCAAGATATGTACAAGATCAGATGTGGCATACTCACTAGGAGTAGTGAGTAGATACTAATCTGATCCTGGAGAAAATCACTGAAAAGTGGTTAAAGCCATCCTTAAGTATTTGAAAAATACTAAGGACCAATGGTTGGTTTATGACGAGTCAGATCTGAAACTTGTGGGGTTCACAGACTTTAACTTTCAATCTGACAATGATGACAGCAGGAGCGTGTCGGGTTATATCTTTACTCTGAATGGTGGAGCCATCTGCTGGAAGAGTTTCAAGCAGCATACTGTGGCGGACTCTGTTTGTGAAGTGGAGTACATCATAGCATCAGATACCGCGAAGGAAGCTGTGTGGCTGAGAAAATTCATCAACGAGCTCGGAGTAGCACCCTCCCTCGATGGTCTGGTCCTACTCTACTGCGACAGCACTGGTGCAATAGCTCAGGCGAAGGAACCCAAAGCACATCAGCGGACGAAGCACATCTTGCGCCACTTCCACCTGATCCGGGGGATCATGGATCGAGGTGACGTCGACCTTTAGAAGATCGACGAAAAGGAGAACCTAGCTGACCCCTTCACTAAAGCCCTGATGATAAAGGAGTTCGACAACCACAAGTCGAAGATGGATATTAGATACTGTGTCGAGTGGCTTTAGGACAAGTGGGAGTTGTTGGAAAATATGTCTCAAAAAGCCAATCGTCAAGCTGTTGACGGTTGAGCAACCAAGTATTATAATTGATTTGTTAATAAATAAAATATATTTGGTATTTTCATCATAAGCTTTCATCTTCTAATGAACTTCGTTGTTATGATGAAGTTCTTAGGACTATTTAGATTCGATAAAGAGAGGATTTATCGATTAGTCCTTAAAACAGTTCACGACCAAATGATAGGCTGTTAATAAGGACGACAGCTTCTATCGAGCATAGGTTGCTGTAGGGCATGTGGGTTGGTTGTCCTCTTAACCAAAGAGTGTAGAGACACTGGTATGGCATACAGGTGAGATGTACTGGTACATCATCATTGAACATGACCAACTCTAGAGTATTCTACTGTCAAGAATATCTCTGATGGGATATAGGTATAAGTGTCCCTTAGACCTGAGATCGCCTCAGTGACTTACAAGCAACTCACTGTGCTTTGGTATTGGACTAACAGAATTTCTAATTCAGGGATGAAGGCTTTTGGGCATAGTCAAGTACTTGCGAAGTCAGAGTGTGATCGAGATGAGATTGACCACTCCAAGAGTTGGAGAAGAATGAGTCGCTATATTTCAATTTAGCAAAACCTTGATCAGGATAATCCATCAGATGGATTTGATATTTTGAAATACAATGTGGACAACCTGATCAGAGTTGATAGTTGAACTCTGGGGTGTCCTATGATCATTTTGGTCAAGGGGATGAATTATATGAAAACTATATCCACATGGGTTCTAAGGATGTTGTTCTACACATTCGACCTATCCGATCGTCGGGTATCATTGCTAGATGATCACTTCGATTGGTACAAAAATTTATTCCTATGCTACCAGCTTAGGTTCGGACCTATGAGGTCACATACATTAGAGTTTATGATCCGATCGGATGGTTGATCAACGATTAAGAATCGTTCTAGGATTAAATGATCAATACGATTGACATTCCAGTGCAAGTGTTGCAAGAGGATCGATTAGCAATTTGATTGCTAATTGACTTAATTTGATTAAGCCAATGGGCTGAGATTAAGTTTAATTAAATATGATTTAATTAGATTTAGTTTGGACTTGATTGGATCAAGTCCAATTAGTTTATTAGATAAGCCAAGTGCAAGAAAAAACTAGTCCTAGTTCAACTAGGACTTGGGTCAATCTAATTTCTAATTTGATTAGAAAATTAAATCAGATTTAAATCTAATTTAATCTGATTAAATTAGATTCTTAATTAGGTTAAGACCTATTTTAATTAGTTTGATCTAATTTTGGTTTGATTTGGTTTGAGAAACCAAATTAAAACAAGTTATAAGATAGAATCCTAGTAAGACTAGGATTCCACCTTGCGCCACATAAGCCTTCCCCATGCCCTCTCTCTCATTCAATGCCAATCTCCTCTTATTTTGTGTAACAAAAGCCCTCTCCCAGGTCTCTCCCATATTCACAAAAGGTTTTCTCTCTTCTTTCTTACATGGAAGTTGGTTTGGATCAAATCATAGAGGAATAAGTTTGGATTTCGAATTCTATGAGATAGAGTTTTAGAAATCCAAAACTCTTTCAATTTTGCACCAAATTTATCCAATTTTTTTTAAAAATTTTCATGGCTTTTGGGGTAAATATTGTGCACCCTTTGCTGATGATCTATGCACGAAAATAAGGAGGAGATGCTCAAGAGTTGGGCGCCCCTTATCTTGCCATGTTTGGATAAGCCTTGACTAGGTATTTGACCTAGAAAAGGACTCTATCATATCTCTCTATATAAAATGAGTTTCTTCATATTATTTTTGAACAAGATAGAAATTTGAGAAACCTTTGGGCCATCCAAAAATCAGAGAGAAAGACTTTTGGATCGTGGAGATATAATAGACACAAGATAGGGTGTCTAGAGAGAGAAATGAGAAGAAGAAGAGGGTCTTCTTCTAGGGTTGTTTGTTTTCATATCTTTCCTCCCTCCATCTTGAGTTTCCTGAGAGCATCTCAGATCTGAAACTCCTCCTCCTATTTTTCATCTTTAGAAGAGTCCAAATCAAGAAGAAAGAGGCACCTGATCAACCATCAAAGAAGGATCAGCACAGTACTAGCATACTGTGCTGATTTTCTGAAACAGGACTTCTGATCGAGATTCGTGGGCTCGTGTGGATGACTCCTAGAGGCCGGATGCATGTGTGGCTTGCAACATCATCCTCAAGCCCGGATCAACGAGGTTAGAATGTCTAACTTGCAAGGTAATAGATCTGATCTATTATTTAATACATACATTGGATGTAGTATAGAAACATGTTGATATGATCATCATGTAGTTCATGCTGTATATATATATTTTAATTTTTGATTTAATGCTATGTAATAATCATGTAATAGGATCTTAGATCTAGGAATTCTCTGGTTTTAGAAAATAAATCTTGATTTATTTTAGTCTTCCACTGTATGATCTTGAAAAAGTTTCAAGATCTAACCCTGAAACTCTAGATCTGGTTCCTTCAATTTATGCATTTTATACATCATAAGTTTGAGGATTTTAAAAAGTTCAAAGAGTTCAGACATGAAGTGGAGAAATAAATTAAAAAGTTCATAAAGGTTCTTCGATCAAATCGAGGAGAAAAATATCTTAGTGGAGAATTTCAGATCTATCTTAAGGATAATGGTACAGTCTCACAGTGGATACCTTCAAGAAAGCCTCAGCTCAATGGAATATTTGACAGAAAAAATTGAATCCTATTGGATATGGTCCGATCTATGATGAGCTTCACAGATCTTTTCTTTTTTTTAGGGACATGCATTACTTTCTGCTATTCATCTTTTGAATAGGATTTTCTCTAAATCTATTCCTACCACACCATATGAGCTATGACATGGTAAGAAATCGAGTCTTGGCTATCTCAAGATTTGAAAATATCTGACCCATATTAAGAGACAGCAGGCGGATAAATTAGAGGCTAGGTCAATTAAGACTCATTTTATAGGGTATCCTAAGAAATCTATGGGTTACTATTTCTGTCTTCTAGAAGATCACAATGTGATTATGAGCCATCATGCTATCTTCTTGAAAAAAAAATTTATCCAAGATGGAGGCTGTGGGAGGAAGATTGAGCTCGAAGAGAAGGTCTCTGAAGAGCAATAAGTCCAACAGCCTAAACCTAGTCTTGAGCCAGTAGATGTCATACCTCCACCTCGTAGATCAAGTAAGATCTTCCGTCCTCCTAAAAGGTACTTAGGTATACTTACAGAGAATTTAAAAGAAGCATTCCTTGTGGAAGATAAGGATATTAGGAATGATCTCAAGACCTATGATGAAGCAATATTAGATGTAGACTTCGAGAAAATAAAGGAAGCAATGAAGTCAAAAATTTACTCCATACATTCCAACCAAGTCTGGACCTTAGTAGATCCACCTGAAAGTATTGTATCTATTGGATGTAAATGGATCTATAAAAGAAAAATAGGATCAGATGGTAAGGGGGAGACCTATAAGGCAAGACTGGTAGCGAAAGGTTATAGTCAATGCGAAGGCATTGACCATCAAAAAATCTTTTCACTGTGGTCATGCTGAAATCCATTTGAACTCTGCTTGCTATTGCAAGTTACTGTGATTATGAAATCTAACAGATGGATGTGAAAACTGTCTTCCTAAATGGATATCTTGAGAAAGATATCTATATAGAGCAGCCTATCGATTTCATATCCAGTGATAGTGATTGCAAGCTCTGCAAGCTGCAAAGATCCATTTATGCACTCAAGCAAGCATCTCAGAGTTGGAATACTTGCTTTAATGATATGATCAAATCATTTGATTTCATCAAAAATGAGAAGGAATCATGTTTGTATAAAAAGATTAGTGGGAGCACTGTCATGTTCCTCGTACTATACATAGATGACATCCTTCTGATTGAGAATGATATTCTCATACTGACATCAATCAAAGTATGGTTATCAAAGAAATTCATCATGAAAGACCTAAGAGAAGCTTCCTATATTCTTGGTATAAAGATCTATAGGGATAGATCTAAGAGAATGATAGAACTTTCTCAGAAAATATACATAGAAGAGGTGCTAAAGAGGTTCAGCATGGAAAACTCCAAAAAGGATCTTTTGCCCCTTAGGCATGACTTTTATCTTTCCAAGAAAATATGTCCTGACACACCTGAGGAGATCCAATACATGAGCAAGATCCCATATGCTTCAGCAAAAGGGAGCCTTATATATGTCATGCTGTGTACACGATCTGATATAACTCTTGTCATGAGTGTCACGAGCAGATATCAGACGAATCCAGATAAGAAGCATTGGATTATAGTTAAGAACATTTTTAAGTACTTAAGAAGAATTAAGGATTGGTTATTGATCTTTGATAGAGGATCGGAGCTGAAAGTAAAAGAATACACCAATTCAGACTTCATGTCTGATGTCAATGATAGAAGTCTATATCAGAATGTATTTTTCTATGTAATAGTAGATTGGTTAGTTGGAAGAGTTTCAAACAACCAATCATTACAGATTCGACCATGGAAGTCGAGTATATTGCCGCCTCTGAAGCTACTAAGGAAGCTTTTTAGTTCAAGAAGTTCATTGCAAAGCTGGGTGTGATACCATCAAATGTCATTATACAGCACTGCGACAATAATGGAACCATAGCCCTCGCTAAGAAGCTTGGGTCTCACCAGAAGTCCAAGCATATAGAGCAGCGATTTCACATCATATGTGACTATCTCGAGAAGAAGTTCATCGAGATGTAGAGAGTCGACTCTGTACAAAATATGGCAGACTCACTGACCAAGTCTCTCAGTCAATAGAAGACTAAAGCTCACCTTAAGGAGATAGGTCTTAGGTATATGGCCAATTGGCTTTAGGTCAAGTGAAAGTTTGTTAGATGTGTGCCCTAGAAAACCAATTGTTGGCTGACATATTTGTATTTCTAGGATTTATATTTATACTTGTAAAACTTTATTATTAATAAAAGATTTTTTCATTTCCAATCATGTTTATATATCTATGATTTGTCTTAGAAATTAATAAAGATGATTTTGTATATTCTCAAGATGTTGAGAATTTAAGACATATATTATTAGTGGTTAGTTTTTAAATACTTCTGATCAAAGGATCATCACAAAGGATAGTGATCAATTTATTTAAGATCGATGCATAGATTACCTCCCATCTGGGCAGTTGAGTCTCGAGTCTGTGGTGTAGAGATATTGGGGTGAGAGTGCAGGTGATTGTTAGAGAATAACTTGTACTGAGTATGACCAACATAAGAAATCACTTGGATGTCTACTCACTTGTTAGTGATCTTCTCGATGCTGTAGTAGTGTGAGTGGTCTTTTGATCTATAATACATTAGCTATTCACAGTGAGACTACTGAGTTTGATTGCATATTCTCTTGATCCCTAGCCATTCGGGTCCTTACTGTGTATGTTGGTTATAGTAGGTTCAGATTTGCTATTTGGAGTACGATGCACCTAGATGAAATCTATCGATCTTGATAGAAAAGGAGTAGTCCTATGTGATTTGTGAGACTGAGTTCAGAAAGTCTTTGACCAAAGCAAGTATGAATGGAGAAAAAGAGTTTTCATAAGATTCACATGTGAACTCGAATCAAGCCGATCTTGCATATGACTGACGATGGGGTTTGATAATTTTTTTTTGATCTCCATCTAATCAAAACTCACGATAGAAGGATCGAATCATGTATTAACTGTACCTAGAGATTTAATATTTTTATTCTACTAGGTTGTTACTACATACTGCTAAGTGTCACTAGTGGATTGTGAGACTCATCAAGCATCGTCTTGATGATCGATGACCCTCGAAGAGTAAAATTGAAATTGTTTCAATCCATCAAAAAGAGTTTTGATGATATTGTGATAGAGATCATAGTATATCTTACTACCAGATAGAATAGAACTTATAGGATCACACTCAAAAGAAGTTCTTGTCTGATCAGATGGCTGATTAACGATTATAAATCGTTGATGGATAAAATTATCAATTTGATTGATGATTAACCTTATGCAAAAGTTATAATTAAGTAATTCACTAAGGGTTAGTGAATCATAGAAGGATTAATTAGCAATTGGATTGCTATAATTATCTTAATTTGATGGAGCAATGAGATTTGGATCAAGTCTAATTGAATGGAATTCAGTTTGACTTGAATCAGGTTCAACCCGATTGCAAGGGAGATTAGTTTTGGATTTGATCAGGACTTGGACTCAATTAAATTTTGATTTGATTAAGATTTGATTAAGATAATTAGGTACCTAATTTGATTTGTTTACCCATTTGTTTGAGCCTAAACATATGTGATTTGATTAGGGATTAAATAAGGAATCCTAGAGTCCAGATAAGAATGGACTCTTCCTCCCTTGCGCCATTGCCGACCTTTCTCATACCAATATTATTTTTACGTAAGTGTTTTCACATTGATTTGAAGGTTGGTCACCCCACCTATTCCATACCTAAATGAAGATAATATTTGGTTTAGATTTGATTTTAAAATGATTTTGAATTCAACTTGAAACTAGAGGAGCCCTAATCCATATCTTTTGAAGAGTTTGGCTTTATCCAAACACTTTGGGATGCCTACCATAAAAGGGTTTGTTTTTTGTGCTGAATCCCACCAGAATTTTATTGTGAGAAACTTCCCATGAGTTTATTGGCATGAAAATAAAGTGGGGCATGGGTTCTAAGAAGTGGGTGGCATCCTTCTTAGTGTGTAGGAAACCCTAGGGCTTCTAGGGTTTGGGTGTTTGGATTTTAGAAGAGAGAAAAAGGGTTTTCTCCTCTGCATCTTCCACCATCTCTTATTCCTCCTAATAGGTCCTTCTTCTTCTCTGGAGGAGTCCAAGAGATCTGATGAAGGAGCCAGATCAGCCATCGAGAGGAAAGTCTGTAAGGGAGCTTGCATCTCGGTGATTTCGATAACCTCTGATCGGGCAAAGCAGCTCGTGTGGATACCTGTAGAGGTTGGATAATTATGCAACTTGAGAAATCTCATTAAATTCATGGATCATCGGTTGCGGTGTATTTCGACCCATGCAAGGTGAGGTCTGATCTCAACTCGCATGGTAGATACAATCTGCTAGTAGATGTGATCTACATTACATAGCTGTGATCTATGACTTAATTTTTAGATTGCATGCACGTCATAAGATCCATGATTAGATAGTTTTCATATCTAATCTGATGCATGTCTAATTAAAAAGTTTAATCTAGATTTGTTCTGCAGCATGCTTCATCAAAAATTTTTTGAACTACATGCATGAAACTAACAATTTCTATCAATGGTATTAGAGCCACTAGTTTAATCTTGACATGCATAAATCTGAAATCTGATTTGCTGAGATTAGATCTTAATTAATTTCATGTGTTAGATGTCATTCTGAAATAAGGTTGTCCTAGCATAACTCAGTTATGTAGAAAGATTGTCCTAAAATGATATAGAATATCGTAGTTTAGTAGATCCAAAAATTTTTGCATCTCATATTTGACATGTTGCAATTATTTCAAATCTGAAATAAATTTGTTCTTCTTTAGATTTGAATTTAAATTCAGATATAAAGTTCACATGTCTTATTTTGTTTAGATTTGAATTCATTTTTAGATCTAAAATCAAATCTAATTTTAAAATAGAACATGAAAATTCTGCATCATGTTCATATATAAGATATGTGTATACATGCATAGATTTATATTTATGATCATATATATGATATATTTAAATGATTACATCTGAATTATTATTCATATATTTGATATGTGAAGATAATCTGATCTGAATTTAATAGATTACATATTTTGGTATGTTAGATTAAATTTCTAGTAGCAAAAGATCCTAGATGTATGTGATACATATTTTAAATCTAGATTTTTATGTATATATTGATATGTATTTTTGATTAGTTTTAGATCAGAAAATGATGTATATGATACATAGTTTGTACACAATAGATCCGAAACTTAATTTCTGTAAAATCTTAGATCTGAAACCCTAGGATCTATTTGCATAAAATCTTGAAATTGTGGCTGGCATGCTTGTCGAGTCAATCCGGATTCATTTTGAGTTGACTAGAGTCCTTGACGAGTTGACTCACCCTTGTTGGAGTTGACTTGAGACCTTGGTGGGTCAGCTCATTTGCATATGAGTCGACTCAGTCCTGTAGGCATGGACTTACAGTTTCTATTCGTCGTAGATGAGTCAACCCAAGTTTCAGGGTGAGTCAACTCGAGTCTGTTAATAACTCAATTATATATGATGCAATCCAAATTAGTTCAGATTAAAAATTATCTTGACATCTAAATTAAATTCATATTCATAATATACTTAATTAAGAATTAAGACTTAAAATTAAAAGATCTAAAATTATGAATTTAAGATCCAAATTTTAATTGCATAAAACAAGGGGTTAAGGATATGGATAGCTCAATTAGGTCTAATTTAAGTGGTTGATCAAATCAAATCAAAAGTTGATTAGGATTGAGTCAAATATGCTTATGACCAATCCAATTATTTGTAGTTTGATCGGATCGATTAACAGCTACATGTGATCGATCAACTTAAGATCTAATTTGGCTCAGTAGATCAATAGGCTAACCTAATAAATTCTAATCAATCAATTTGGTGTCTAAGGCAAGTACATAGATGGTGGTTATTTAATTGATTCTTTTGTCTGATCTAACCAATTCATTGGCGTCTAAAGAAAGCAATGGGAGGATCCCCACACATCTTAACTTATCTAGCCATTTTGAGAGATTATATTTTGTATTAGGTTACTTGTTGACTCGAGCTAGCCCATGCCACTAGGTTAGTCATAACCATTATGACTAATTAAGGATGAGACCTGAATCTAAATCTCCTCAATCAAATATTAAGTTTAGCGACCTACCACTGTTGTAGAGATACGGGTGCCTTCCTGCTGTTGATCGTTCTCGACTGGTCACAGTGGTTTAGTTACATCAGGGAGGTACAATCATTCTATTGATATTTGATGCCTCAGAATAGAGATGGGGTTGGACCCAATAATTGTTAGGTGAGGGATCCAGTGACAGCTCTGCATCTATTGGTGAACGGTGGGTCTGACTTAATTAAGAAATATATCAATAACTGTTAGGTGAGGCCACAGGACTTAGAGACCGAATTTGCTACATCTAGCTTAGTAAAGCAATGGACAAGGTGTTGTCCAATCATTAGTTCATGTGTTACTAATAACTGTTAGGTGAGGTGCACATGGATCAGTGGGAGCGCAGTATCTACTAGAAACTGATCACGTATAGATTTTTATTTCTCTATCTAAGGAGTGTGGAAGATTTGTAAAAATAGTGGAAGCCTAGTTTGTTTTTAAAGTTCTTAGAACAAACATTCACTAAGTACAAATATCTATTTGAAAACTATTCTCTCTACAAATTACCATGTCAAGTTCTAACCCACTAGCTCGAATCCTTGACACCAATAGGTTGACCAAGACCAATCACAATGACTAGCTCAGGAACTTGGGATTAGATCTCAGTTTCGATAAATTGACTCATGTCCTCAACCAGGATGCGTCTTCTGAAAGCACGTCTGATTTGCTCGTGATTGAAACTAATCTAATGGTTTCCTCTTCTTCCAATTGGATTTTAGATTCTGATTTGAGTGCACACTTGTGCACTTTTATGCAAGATCTAGAGAAAATTAGAAGACTGAGAGAAAGTGAAGTTACTCTTCGAGTAGTCGGTAATGGAGTAAGAGTTGCTGCTGTGGCCATCGGAACCTACTCGTTATGATTACCATCAAAATTTAGTTTAATATTAAAATATTGTTATTATGTACCTATAGTCAGGCAAAATTTGATTTCTATATCTATGCTAGTATAGGATAATTATAATTTTTATTTTAATAAAGACTTATGTATAATTTATTTTGAAAATAAATATGTTGCACATGCCAATTTAATAGTTGATCTTTATCATTTGCATGTAGATGCAAGTGTTAATATTAACAAGCAAATAGTAAATACCATAGGATCTAAGAGATCTAGAGATAGGATTAGCCAGAAATATCTATGGCACCTTAGACTAAGCCATATTGAAGAAGACAGACTTAACAAATTGAAGAAAGATAGCCTTCTCGGGCCATTGACTTTCGAATCTTATCCAATTTATAAGTCCTATCTTCAAGAAAAGATGGTTAAGCTATCCTTTATAGAATAAGGGGAAAGGGCTGTGCAGATATTAGCCCTAGTGCACACTGATATGTGTGGTCCATTCGTTGTACAGGCCAGAGGTGGCTATCTCTACTTCATAATCTTTATCGATGATTACTCATGGTACGAATTTGCATATTTGATGCATCATAAGTTTGAGTCTTTTGAAAAGTCTAAAGAGTTCAGATATGAAGTGGAGAAATAAATCAGAAAGGCCATAAAAGGTTCTTTGATCAGATCAAGGAGAAAAATACCTTAGTGAGAAATTTTGAATCTATCTTAAAGATAACAATATAGTCTCATAGTGGACACCTCCAAAAATATCTCAGCTCAATAGGATATCCAAAAGAAGGAATCAAATCCTATTGGATATGGTCCGATCTATGACGAGCTTCATAGATCTTTTTATTTTTTTTTGGGGACATGCGTTACTTTCTACTATTTATCTTTTGAATAGAATTCTCTCTAATCCATTCCTACCACACCATATAAGCTATGGCATAGTAAGAAATCGAGTCTTGGCTACCTCAAGATTTGGAGATGTCCGATCCATATCAAACAACAGCAGGCAGATAAATTAGAGGCTAGATCAATTAAGGCTCGTTTCATAGAATATCCTAAGGAATCTATGAGTTACTGTTTCTATCTTTCAGATGATCACAATGTGATTGTGAGCTATCATGCTGTCTTCTTGAAAAAGAAGTTTATCCAAGATGGAAGCAGTGGGAGGAAGATTGAGCTCGAAAAGAAGGTCTCTGAAGAGCAACGAGTCCAAGAGCCTGAACCCAGTCCTGAGCTAGTAGATATGGTATCTCCTCCACCTCATAGATCAAGTAGGATCTTCCATCCTCCTGAAAGGGACTTAGGTGTACTTATAGAGGATTTAGAGAAAGCATTTCTTATGGGAGATAGGGACATTAGGAATGATCTCAAGACCTACAATGAAGCAATGTCAGATGTAGACTCCGAGAAATGGAAGAAAATGATGAAGTCAGAAATTGACTCTATGCATTCCAACCAGGTCTGGACCTTAGTAGATCCACCTATAGATATTATACCTATTGAGTGTAAATAGATCTACAAAAGAAAAATAGAGATGGATGGTAAGGTGGTGACTTATAAGGCAAGGCTGGCAGTAAAAGGTTATAGTCAATGGGAAGGCATTGACTATCAGAAAATTTTTTCGTTAGTGGCCATGCTAAAATCTATTCGGACTCTGCTTACTGTTACAGCTTGCTACGATTATGAAATCTGACAGATGGATGTGAAAATTATCTTCCTAAATAGATATCTTGAGAAAGATATCTATATGGAGTAGCCTATCAATTTTACATCCAGTGATAATGATCACAAGGTCTACAAGCTGCAAAGGTCTATTTATAGACTTAAGTAAGCATCTCAAAGTTGGAACACTCATTTTAATGATGTAATCAAATTGTTTGATTTTATCATAAATAAGAAGGAATCGAATGTGTATAAAAAGGTCAGTGGAAGTACTGTCACATTCCTCGTATTGTACGTGGATGGCATTCTCCTAATTGTTATCAAAGAAATTCTCCAAGAAAAACCTAAGAGAAGCTTCCTACGTTCTTGGTATAACGATCTATAGGGATAGATTTAAGAGAATTATAGGACTTTCTCAGAAAATATACATAGAGGAGGTGCTGAAGATGTTTAGCATAGAAAACTCCATGAGGAGCCTTTTGCCCTTTAAGCATGGTGTTTATCTCTCCAAGAAGATGTATCCTAACACACCTAAGGAGTTCCAACGCATGAGTAAGATTCCATATGTTTCGGTAATAAAGAGCCTCATGTATGCCATGTTATGTACACGACCTGATATAGCCCTTGTCATGACTGTCACGAGCATATATCAGTTGAATCTAGATGAGGAGCACTAGATTACAGTTAAGAATATCCTTAAGTACTTGAGAAGGACTAAAAATTTATTCTTAATTTTTGATGGAGGATCGGAGCTGAAAATAGAAGGATACACTGATTCAGACTTCATGTCTGATATCGATGATAAAAAGTCTACATTGGGGTGTATTTTTCTATGTAATGATGGATCGGTTAGTTGGAAGAGTTTCAAATAATCGGTCATTGCAAATTCGACCATGAAAGCTAAGTACATCACCATCTCTGAAGATGCTAAGGAAGCTTACTAGTTTAAGAAGTTTGTTGCAGAGCTGGATGTAATGCCATCGGATGTCATTGTACTATACTATGACAACAACGATGCCATAGCCCTTGCTAAGGAGCCCAGATCTCACCAAAAGTCCAAGCATATAGAGTGGCGGTTCCATATCACATGCGACCACCTGGAGAAGAAGGTCATCGAGGTATAGAGGATCGACTTCATGCAAAATGTGGCAGATCTGCTGACCAAGCCTCTCAGCCAATAGAAGACCAAAGCTCACCTTAAGAAGATGGATCTTTGGTATATGGCCAATTGACTTTCGATCAAGTGGGAGTTTGTTAGATGTATGCCCTAGAAAGTCAATTGTTAGTTGATGCATTTATATTTTTAGGACTTGTATTTATACTTGTAAAACTTTATTATTAATAAAAAAAAATTTATTTTCACTCATGTTCATGTATCCATGATTTATCCTAGAAATTAATAAAGATGATTTTGTATATTCTCAAGGTGTTGAGGTTGCCCAGCTATGCAACCCAAGAGGGGGGGGGGGGGTAAATTGGATTTCTAAAAACTTTAAGCTTAACTAATGACTTATGAAAGATGTTTGTCAAAAGCTAAATGAATGAGGAGGATAACCTTAGTTCAAGATTAATTGCCTAAAGGGAAGAAAACAAGGAGATAAAGAAGAGTTAAAGAGAAACAATTATGCACACCACAAACACAAGGATTTATAGTGGTTCGGTGCCAACCTTGAACCTACATCCACTCCCCAAGCTCCTACTTGGAAATTTCAATCCACTAAACTTGTATTCAACCCGAATACAAACATCGGAAACTCCAACACTAGCTATCCCAAGCTAGTCCACTTGTTTCTCGGGTACAAGCTAATCCAATACACTCCGATTCTAGGTTCGGATCAACCTTCTCTTGTTTTGAAATCCCTCCAAAATAAAAATAATTACTCAAAATGAGTAAAATAATTTGTAGCACAAATAAGTACAATAAAAGCTCCTTTAATGAGCGAATATAACTATAAATACACTTTACTCAAGAGAAGAAGCCCCTTTTTGGATTTCCTCAAAGTGGATGAAGAATTGATTGAGCGTTTGAGGAGTTGGTGAGCTTTGATTGTTGGCTTCTTGAGGGCTTTAAATGAGCTCTTGATTAGGGCTGAAAAGTTGGCTTGAGAAACCCTTTCTCTTTTGAATGCCTTGAATGCTCTTCAAATCTCTTTCTTTCTCTTCTTAATGTCTTGCAAATCTCTTGTTTGTTTTCCATCTTTTGAATCCTTTTATAGCTTTAAAAAATAGAAGAAAATATTCTAGACAGAAAAAAAGCCGTTAGAGCATATTAAATGAGCATTAAAAGCACTTAAAATGGGTTAAAAACTAGCCGTTGCAGAAAAATCCCATCGCAGGGGTCGACTCATGAGTTGACTCATGCCTCAGGGGTCGACTCATGAGTCGACCTCTGTTGCAACAACCAGAAAATGAGTTTCTATAATTTTTGGCCCAAAACTGCAGAAGTCGACTCATGAGTCGACTCATGCCTTGTGGGTCGACTCATGAGTCGACTCACAGGCCGTGCCAAGTCAAAAATTCAGCGTGCCAAACTGAAAATTCAGTGCGCCAAGCTGCTCATTGTGCCATGAGCTGACTCATGAGTCGACTCATGGATTTCAAACATTCATAACTTCAAAAATACAAGTCCAAAAATAATGAAATTTTTGCCAATAAATCACAAATCTTTTGTTCTACCAAATGATACTATTAAATCAGGGTTTTGGTAAAATTATGATTTTGCCCCTGAAGAGCACAAAGACTTTTTCCAATAAAAATATTGGTATCCCTTCAATCTGCTTTGTAATCATCAAAATCAATCTAGGAGCAACAATCTCCCCCTTTTTGATGATGACAAAACACTTGAACAAAAGCATTTATGTGAATCATGAATTTCAAAAGGATGCATTATAAGTGCATATGCTTGAAAAGAGTATTGATTCTTTTGGCATGTGATACAAATGGTCATATGCATAAATAGTTTGTCCATTTGCTTAAAGATTTGAAAATTTGCTCATTGGATTATGTGATTTTGGTGTTAGAGCAGAAAATTTGTTTTTGTTATCAGAGCAAGCTGTATCTTGAAAATTTGCTCATTCTCATTTGATTTTAGTTTTAGTATCAGAGCAAAAATAATTAGGTGTGCCAATGCATGTCTAAGAGTTAATTTGGAAAGTGTATCAGAGTATTTTAAATTTAAGATGTATCAGAGCAAGTAAGAATTTTAAAGCATATCAGAGCATGTTTAAAGAAGTAATTTTAAAGGTTGCTCATTTGCATTGTACTTAGCAATTTACTCATTGTATATTTAAGTTAGTTAATAATTTTACTTTTGATATTGTTCTTTAATTTCTCTCCAATTCATTCATTTTATTTCAAATAATTTATAATTTTGCTTTTGATATGTTTCTTTTTCTTTAATTTCTCATAATTTGTAGTTTTGTTTTGCTTTTGATGGGTTGCTTTTTCTTTAATTTCTCCCCCTTTTTGACATCATCAAACATTATTAACTCCCCCTCTTTTTTGAATACATTTTCTCTTTAGTGTTTATCATTGATGTTTGCTCCCCCTTAATACAGCAATTATTAACAGCAATCATCAACAAAGAGAAGATATTTCAACAAGGAGAATTAGTTTCAACAAAGGGAAGATATATAAACAAAAGATGATTGACATCATTACAAATAGTAGATATATAGGTAAAAGATGATTAAAACCATAATCGTTTCAATACAAATTTCATAACATAAAAGTCAACTAGCTAATGTCATTACATGGCCCCAAAATACAGATCCTAGAAAGAACAAGACACTAACACCTAGGATCTAGTAAAGATCATGACTAGAAGGATCGGAGTCATCAGATATAGGATGAGGAGATGATGGATCTCGACCAGAAGAACATCCTCTACCCCGTCTACCTCTGGCATGAGCAGGTGAGCGAGATGAACTAGGAGGCTGAGAACACTGCGAGGCCAAGGACTGGATAGAAAGAGTGAGTCTGATGGAATCAAGAACGTTCAGTGCTCTGGAAACAGACTGAAGTAGAGCAGTGAACTGAGTGGATGCATGCTCACTCGAGCCTCGGATCTCTCTCCTCAGTAACTCATATCCACCCTCCAGTGCACCTCTGAGCCTGCCAGCCTCTGTAGTAAGGTCTGTGACCTCAATAGTGGACTCCTGTGGCTGAGGATGGGCCAAAGCTAGGACTTGCCCCTGCAAGTCAAGAACTCTCCCAGTCAGTCTCCAAACGGTGTCCTCAAGCTGCTGAATCCGGATAGACTGATCTGAGATCAACTGAAACACAATGGAGATATGGGGAGTCAAAGTCTGATCAGATGAAGTGGCCCCTGATGTAAATGTAGAAGTGCTCCACTGTCTAGATAGTAAGGAAGCCACACGCTGTGATATCTGCTCGATCTGATCATCAGCCAATCTGAACTCTGATGTAGGTGCGCTGCTCTCTGGCTGATGTACTAGTGTGGGCCTCCTGGTGAACTCTGAAGGGCCAGCCTCTGGGTCTGGAATGAACTGGATATCTGGTGATGCTGCCCTGAAGTCATGGATAGGAGATGATGGACCTTCTTCTTCAGCTCTGTCTTCTACTCTGTCCTCAGCTCTCTCCTCAGAACCCTTGATCCAACCACCATCAGTTTTTGTAAATCCCATTCGGTGCAGAGTGTGTTGGTTGAAGGTGTCTACATGAGAAGCTTAGTAGATGCCTCCCCTTCAAAGCTAACTCCAAACCTCCTAAAAACTCGAGTAAGGGCCATACCAAAAGGCAAATGTGCCTTGGATCTGTTCAATGTCTCTCTCATGGCCTCTATCATTAATGCCGGGAGGTTCAGGGGGGTTTGAGTGATAACATGAAATATAATACAAATATCTCTGCTGAAAAGTAGATCATGCCTACCACTCCTAGGGAAGAAGAGCTTCGTCACTAACTGATGTAAGATCCTCATCTCAATAGACAAAATTTTTGCTTCCAATTTATTTAAGCTCCCTGTGTAGGTTCCCCCTAGGATAACACTGATCCCCTCTTCCTTTACTGGGAGTTCCATGTAAGAGTAACCCTCACAGGGCAAATGTAGTATTTCTCCCAATATGACAGGATCCAAACAAATATCAACACCCTTAACTGTCGAAGTCACTGACCCATTCCCATAATGTAGATTCTGATAAAATTCTCTAACTAGGTCAACAAAAGTGACTTCCTTAAGAGAGCAGTAGAAACCCCAACCCTGGTTTTTAATTTTTGTTCCAAAGGTGAAACCCTCTTTTTCAAAGAACCGAAAATCCATATTTTTTCGGTTTCAACTTTCCTATCAGATAGAGGGTTCTTACTGGGGCTTAGGGATGATTGAGAAGGACCTTGAGCTGACACAGAAGCCGGAGTGGGAGCAGTGGAGGACTGAGCAGCTTGCCTTTTTCTCCGGATATTTTCTTCTAGCTCACGGACTGACTTTCTTCTTTGAGGAAGCTTCATCTTTGGAGCCATTCTCAACACAGCAGCAGGCAGAGAGACTTGGAGGATTAAGTGGATGAGTGGAAGAAGGATTACAAAAGAATGGAGAGGGATTTTGGCGGAGAGAAGAGGCGGATTTGAGAAGAACGGTGGAGGCTAGGGCACGCTCCAACCGTTTCAATCAAAGGGAGAAGACGCGAAAATCCCCTTTCCCAGGTGGTGATTTGTGGTGGAGAGGAGAAGGGAGAACAACCTTGAGCTAGATCCTTGGTTTTGGAGAGAATGGGAATGGAGATGGTGGTTCTTGGAGGGAGGAAGACAAAGAGATGAGTCGGCTCACGAACAGGATTCCAATTAAAAAGAAGGAGCCCGTGGGAAGTTGGCAGAAATTACAAGTTTGCCATAGGGTCGACTCAAGGGGGTCGACTCATGAAACTCAAAAATTCAGAAAAAATATGAATAAATTCCAGAAAAATTTGAAATTTTGGGAGAAGAATTTTGCTCAATGACAAGTTGTGTGAGTGATAATCTTGAGCTTTTGGGACCAAGAGAGATAATGAAAATTGAGGTCAAAGAATTTTTGACATCAAAACTTTGGAATTTGAGAAATATTTAGGCATATGGATCAAGAATTCCTAGATTTCTTCTAATTTCACAGAATCTGTCCTCACTAAGGGCCTTTGTAAAGATATCAGCTAATTGATTTTCAGTGCAAACATATTCAAGAATTATATTTTTGTTTTGAACATGTTCTCTTATAAAATGATGTCTTATTTCAATATGTTTGGATCTTGAGTGTTGAATTGGATTCTTAGATAGATTTATGGCACTTGTGTTGTCACATCTTATTGGTGTTTCATTAAGTTTGATTTCAAAGTCTTCGAGTTGTTGCTTAATCCACAAGATTTGAGCACAACAACTTCCGACTGCAATGTATTCGGCTTGAGCCGTAGACAGTGCTACCGAATTTTGTTTCTTGCTAAACCATGAGATTAGGTTAACTCCAAAAAATTGGCAAGTTCTACTAGTGCTTTTTTTATCTAACCTACATCCAGCAAAATCAGCATCTGAAAATCCTAATAAATCAATTAGTGAGTCCTTAGAGTACCATAACCCTAGAGTTTGAGTACCATTCAAGTATCTAAGGATTCTTTTAACAGTATTCAAATGAGATTCTTTAGGATTAGATTGATATCTAGCACATAAACAAACACTAAACATGATATCAGGCCTACTTACAGTTAAATATAATAATGAGCCAATCATACCTCTATAGTATTTTAAGTCTACACATTTACCTTCATCATCCTTGTCAAGCTTACATGAGGGGCTCATTGGTGTGCCAATTGGTTTGGAGTTCTCCATTCCAAATCTTTTGAGTAGTTCCTTGGTGTACTTGCTTTGGGTGATGGAGATTCCCTCTTTTGTTTGTTTGATTTGGAGTCCGAGGAAGAAGGTAAGTTCTCCCATCATGCTCATCTCGAACTCCCCCTGCATGAGCTTAGCAAAGTCTTGACAAAGAGATTCATTAGTAGACCCAAAAATTATGTCATCAACATAAATTTGTATTACTAACATATCATTTTGATTTCTTTTAATAAAGAGGGTTGTATCTACATTGCCTCTTGAAAAACCATTATTTAGTAAAAATTTGCTTAGCCTATCATACCAAGCTCTAGGTGCTTGTTTTAATCCATATAAAGCTTTATTTAATTTAAAAACATGATCAGGAAAAGCATGATTTTCAAATCCCGAGGATTGTTCTACATAGACTTCTTCAGCAATATATCCATTTAAAAATGCACTTTTGACATCCATTTGAAATAATTTGAATTTCATAAAGCAAGCATATGCAAGTAGAAGTCTAATGGCTTCTAATCTAGCAGCAGGAGCAAAGGTTTCATCAAAATTAATTCCTTCTTCTTGATTATATCCTTTAGCAACTAGTCTTGCTTTATTTCTAATTACATTACCATGCTCATCTAATTTGTTCCTAAAGATCCATTTTGTGCCAATTATTGAATAATTTTTAGGTCTTGATACTAAAGTCCAAACATTATTTCTTTCAAATTGATTAGGTTCCTCTTGCATTGCATTAATCCAATTATGATCATTTTCAGCTTCTTCAATAGTTTTTGGTTCAAGATGAGATACAAAAGCACAATGATTAAATACATCTCTAAGTGAAGAATGAGTTTTTACCCCATGCATAGGATCACCAATAATCAACTCCTTAGGGTGATTGTGAACATACCTCCATTCTTTGGGTAGGTCATTTGTACCTTGAGGTTGTTCTTAAATTTTTTCACCTCTCTCATCTTGTTTGTCTTCTTGTTTCTCGTCCTCTGGAGTTGTTGAATCTTTCAGAGTGATCTCCTTCATACCTTCTATTAGTGGATCTGCATCATCAACACCCTCATTCTTCCTTGAAGAAAGATCGTTAGATTCATCAAAAATAACATGTATGGACTCCTCAACTACTAAAGTTCTTTTGTTAAAAACTTTAAAAGCTTTACTAGTGGAGGAGTAACCTAGAAAGATTGCTTCATCTGATTTTGCATCAAATTTATCAAGTCTTTCTTTACCATTATTTAGTACAAAACATCGGCAACCAAAAATATGAAAATATGCAATATTTGGTTTTCTTTCTTTCCAAAGTTCATAGGGGGTTTTCTTTAAAATTTGTCTAATCAAAGCACGATTTAAAATGTAACATACTGTGTTAATTGCTTCTGCCCAAAAATATCTTGGAAGGTTGCTTTCACAAAGCATGGTACGTGCCATTTCTTCTAAGGTTCTGTTTTTCCTTTCAACTATTCCATTTTGTTGGGGTGTCCTAGGAGCAGAGAAGTTATGGCCAATTCCATTTTCATCATAAAATTTTTCAAAATCTTGATTTTCAAATTCAGTTCCATGATCACTTCTAATATTTTGAATTGAAAATTCTTTTTCATTGGTAACTTTTCGGTAAAATTTAGTGAAAATATGAAAAATTTCATCTTTGTGTGCTAAAAAGAAAACCCAAGTAAAATGAGAGTAATCATCTATAATTACAAAACCATATCATTTTCCTCCTAGACTAGTTGTTCTAGTTGGTCCAAATAAGTCCATATGCAAAAGCTCTAAAGGTCTAGAAGTTGAAACAATATTTTTGGATTTAAATGAAACTCTAGTTTGTTTACCTAGTTGGCATGCATCACAAATTCTATCTTTTTTAAAATTCAGTTTAGGCAAGCCAAGAACTAATTCTTTCTTAATTAATTTTGAAAGAGAATGCATGCTAATGTGTGCAAGTCTACGATGCCAAAGCCAACTAGTCTCATTAACTTTAGCATTCAAGGATACTAGGCATTGCATGTCTATTTTGGCTAAATTATTTAAATCTACCATATAAATATTGCCATGTCTATGTCCTATAAATTTAATGCCATCGTTAATAGGACTAGTCACAATGCAAACAGATGATTCAAAAACAACTTTATACCCTTTATCACAAAATTGACTAATGCTAAGTAAGTTATGCTTTAAACTTTTAACTAACAAAATATTTTCAATGTATTTGGAGGGAGTGATACCAATGTTACCTATCCCGATGATCTTTCCTTTGCCATTATCTTCAAAGGTGACCATCCCTCCATCTTTAGCATCAAGCGTGATGAATTGTGATTCATCACCAGTCATGTGTCTCGAGCATCCACTGTCAAGATACCATTTCCTGTTTCCTCCTTGGGATGCTAGACACACCTGCAAACAAAAGTCAAGTTTTTGTTTTAGGTACCCAAGCTTTCTTGTGTCCTTTTTGGTTAGTCAAAATGGTTCCTTTTGGAACCCATATTTTCTTTATAGTTGAGTTTGCAAATTTGTCAAAGAAGCAAGTGTATGACTTATGTCCTACTCGACCACATTTGAAACAAGTAATATTGGTAGACTTGTTACTTAAAGAATTTACATAAATATTTTTCAGATATTTTTATTTCTTCAAGGGGTTATAGCCAAGTCCAGTCTTATCATATACAGCTTTTTGATTATCAAGAATCATATTGAGTTTGTTTGAACTTAAGGTGAACTTATCTACTATTGGTTTCAGCTTGGCAATTTCATTCTTTAAGCTTTGATTTTCTTGAAGCAAGGTGGATTTTTCAATTGAAAAGTTTTCAGCTTGTTTCACTAAGGATTGATTTTTCAATTTCAGCTCTTTGTTTTTCATCCCTAGTTTCTTTAATTCATCAACTAAATCATAGAATGCCTCATGCAATTCTTCAAATATAAAATCACTAGGGATTTCGAAAATTACCTCATTTTCGTGTGCCATAAGGCACAGGTTGGTTTGTTCGGTTGAGATTTCCTCATCGGAGCTTTAGTCATCACTCGCACTCCATGTGGCCATCATTGCCTTCTTCTTGAACTTTTTGGGACCTTTCTTCAGTTGTGGACATTCGGATTTGAAGTGTCCCGGCTTCTTGCACTCGTAGCAGATAAGGGGTTGGTCTTTCTCTTTCTCTTTGCTTTGTTCCCCATTTGTGAATGGCCTCTTTCTCATCCCCTGTTTTCTTTTTCTCAAAAATTTCTTGAATCTTCGGGTGATGAGAGCCATCTCTTCATCCTATTCTTCATCCTCAGTATCATCAGTTTCTTCATCAGGATGAGCTGTGGATTTGAGGGCGATGGTTCTTTTCTTTTTGACTTCTTCCTCTTGATGTTGCTTCATGCTTAGCTCATGAGTCATCAAAGATCCAAGAAGCTCTTCTAGAGGTAGAGTATTCAAGTCCTTCGCTTCTTGGATGGCAGTCACTTTGGCTTCCCAAGTTCTTGGCAATGACCTGAGAATCTTTCTTACAAGCTCACTGTTAGTATAGGACTTATCAAGACTCTTTAAACCATTAATTATATCAGTAAAATGAGTAAATATTACAGTGATAGACTCATCATGCTCTATTTTAAATAATTCATATTTATGCACAAGCATGTTTATTTTAGACTCTTTTACTTGATTTGTTCTCTCATGGGTTACTTCTAACCTATCCCATATTTTTTTAGCAGATGAACAAGTAGAAATACGATTAAATTCGTTAGCATCAAGAGCACAATAAAGTACATTCATTGCTTTAGTATTTAATTGGGCTATCTTTTTATCAACCTCATCCCATTCTTTCTCGGGTTTGGTTGATTCCTCACCATCTATAATTTTAGTGGGTGTGTGAGGACCATTCACTATGATACTCCACATATCATAGTCGAGTGCTTGAATGAATATTTTCATCCGAGCTTTTCAATAGGTGTAATTAGACCCATTGAAAAGTGGAGATCGATTGGTGGATTGCCCCTCGGCTAGAGAAGTACCGACGTGGGTTGCCATAGATCTTTGGCTCTTTGATTGTTTAGATCAAAGATGGGCTAGAGCACCGGGCTCTGATACCACTTGTTGCCCAGCTATGCAACCCAAGAGGGGGGGGTGAATTGGGTTTCTAAAAATTTTAAGCTTAACTAATGACTTATGAAAGATGTTTGTCAAAAGCTAAATGAATGAAGAGGATAACCTTAGTTCAAGATTAATTGCCTAAAGGGAAGAAAACAAGGAGATAAAGAAGAGTTAAAGAGAAACAATTATGCACACCACAAACACAAGGATTTATAGTGGTTCGGTGCCAACCTTGCACCTACATCCACTCCCCAAGCTCCTACTTGGAAATTCCAATCCACTAAACTTGTATTCAACCCGAATACAAATGTCGGAAACTCCGACACTAGCTATCCCAAGCTAGTCCACTTATTTTCCGGGTACAAGCCAACCTAATACACTCCGATTCTAGGTTCGGATCAACCTTCCCTTGTTTTGGAACCCCTCCAAAATAAAAATAATTACTCAAAATGAGTAAAACAATTTGTAGCACAAATAAGTACAATAAAAGCTCCTTTAATGAGCGAATATAACTATAAATACACTTTACTCAAGAGAAGAAGTCCCTTTTTGGATTTCCTCAAAGTGGATGAAGAATTGATTGAGTGCTTGAGGAGTTGGTGAGCTTTGATTATTGGCTTCTTGAGGGCTTTAAATGAGCTCTTGATTAGGGCTGAAAAGTTGGCTTGAGAAACCCTTTCTCTTTTGAATGTCTTGAATGCTCTTTTGAATGCTCTTCAAATCTCTTTCTTTCTCTTCTTAATATCTTGCAAATCTCTTGTTTGTTTCCCACCTTTTGAATCCTTTTATAGCTTTAAAAAATAGAGAAAAATATTCTAGGCAGAAAAAAAGCCGTTAGAGCACATTAAATGAGCATTAAAAGCACTTAAAATGGGTTAAAAACTAGCCGTTGCGGAAAAATCCCGTCGCAGGGGTCGACTCATGAGTCGACTCATGCCTCAGGGGTCGACTCATGAGTCGACCTCTGTTGCAACAACCAGAAAATGAGTTTCTGTAATTTTTGGCCCAAAACTGCAGAAGTCGACTCATGAGTCGACTCATGCCTTGTGGGTCGACTCATGAGTCGACTCACAGGCCGTGCCAAGCCAAAAATTCAGCGTGCCAAATTGAAAATTCAGCATGCCAAGCTGCTCATTGTGCCATGAGCTGACTCATGAGTCGACTCATAGATTTCAAACATTCATAACTTCAAAAATACAAGTCCAAAAATAATAAAATTTTTGCCAATAAATCACAAATCTTTTGTTCTACCAAATGATACTATTAAATCAGGGTTTTGGTAAAATTATGATTTTGCCCCTGAAGAGCACAAAGACTTTTTCCAATAAAAATATTGGTATCCCTTCAATCTTCTTTGTAATCATCAAAATCAATCTAGGAGCAACAGAGACATATATTATTAGTGGTTAGTTTCTAAATGCTCTCAATCTAAGGATCATCACAGAGGATAGTGATGAATCCATTTTAGATCAATGCATGAATCACTTTCTATTTGGGCAGATGAGTTTCGAGTCTGCAGTATAGAGATACTGGGGTGAGAGTGTAGGTGGTTATTAGAGAACAACTTACATTGAGCGTGACCAACACGAGAAATCACTTGGATGTCTCCTCACTCATCAGTGGTCTTCTCGATGCTACAATGGTATGAGTGATCCTTTGATCTATGGTATATTGGCTATTCATAGCGAGGCTACTGAGTTTGACTACATATTCCCTTGATCTCTAACCATTTAGATCCTTGCTGTGTATGTTGACTACAGTATGTTTAAATTCGCTATTTGGAATAGAATGCACCTAGATGAAATCTATCGATTTTGATAGAAAAAGAGTAGTCTTATGTGATTCATGAGACTGTGTTCAAAAATTCTTTGGTCAAAGCAAGTATGAATTGTGAAAAAGAGTTTCTACGGGATTCACATGTGAACTCAAGTTGAGCTAATCTTGCATATGACTGATGAGGGGTTTGATGTGTTCTTCACGACCTTCGTCTTGTCAGGACTCGTGATAGAAGAACTGAATCACATGTTAACTACATCTAAAGGTTCGATACTTTTATTCTATTGGGTGGCCACTACATATTGCTAGGTATCACTGGTAGATTGTGAGACTCGTCGAGTATCGTCTTAATGATCGATGATCCTCAAAGGGCAGAATTGAAATTATTTCAATCCATCAAAAAGAGTTTTGATGATATTATGATAGGAATCATGGTATATTTTACTACCAAATAGAATAGAACCTATGGGGTCACACACAAAAGAAGTTCTTATCTGATCAGATAGCTGATTAACGATTATGAATCATTGATGGATAAAATTATCAATTTGATTGATGATTAACCTTGTGCAAAAGTTATAATTAAGTAATTCACTAGGGATTAGTAAATTGTACAAGGATTAACTAGTAATTATATTGCTAATTGGCTTAATTTAATTGAGCAATGAGGTTTGGATCAAGTCTAACTGAATGAGATTCAGTTTGACTTGAATCGGATTCGATCCGATTGTAAGGGAGATTAGTTTCTGATTTGATCAGGATTTGGACTCAATTAAATTTTGATTTGATTAGAATTTGGTTAAGATAATTAGGTGTCTAATTGGATTGGGCTTACCTATTTATTTGGGTCTAACCATATGTGATTTGGTTAGGGATCAAATAAGGAAACCTAGAGTCTAGATAAGAATGGACTCTTCCTCCCTTGCACCACCACCGACCTTTCTCACACCAAAATTATTTTTGCATGAGTGTTTTCATGCTGATCTGAAGGTTGGTCACCCCACCTATTCCACACCTAAATGTGGATAAAATCTGGTTTAGATTTGATTTCAAAATGATTTTGAATTCAACTTGAAACTAGATGAGCCCTACTCCATATCTTTTGAAGATTTTGTCTTTATCCAAACACTTTGGGACACCTACCATAAAAGGGTTTGTTTTTTGCACTAAATCCCATCAGAATTTTATCATGAGAAACTTCCTACAAGTTTGTTGGCATGAAAATAAGGTGGGGCGTGGGTTCTAAGAAGCGGGTGGCATTCTTCTTAGCATGTAGGAAACCCTAGGGCTTTTAGGGTTTGGGTGTTGGAATTTTAGAAGAGATAAAAGAGAGAAAAAGGATTTTCTCCTACACATCTTCCACGACCTCTTCTTCCTCCTAATAGATCCTTCTTCTTCTCTAGAGGAGTCTAAGAGATCTGAAGAAGGAGCCAGATTAACCATCAAGAAGAAAGTCTACAAGGGAGCTTGCACTTCGATGACTTCGACAACCTCTGATCAGACAAAGCACCTCATGTGGATACCTATGGAGGTCGGACAATTATGTGGCTTGAGGAACCTCATCAAATCTATGGATCATCGGTTACGGTGTATTTTGACCCACAAAGGTGAGATCTAATCTCAACTCGCATAGTAGATGCGATCTGCTAGTAGATGTGATCTACACTACATAGATGTGATCTATGATTTAATTTTCAGATTGCATGTATGTTATAAGATCCATGATTAGGTAGTTTTCAGGTCTGATCTGATGTATGTCAGATTAAAAAGTTTAATCTAGATCTGTTATGCTGCATGCTTGATTGAAAACTTTTTGAACTACATGCATGAAACTATCAATTTGTAATAATATATCATAATTTTTAATATTTAGAGTTACAACCATCACATCGTTATGTGAGAATTGAACCCCTTGAGCATCTTCATCAATAAAAATAAGGGATTCTTCAGCCTTGAACTTCTCAGAAGGTTCGGATGACTCCTTCGCTCTGCTTCAGTGCCCTCCAGTTATTGTATTTATTACTCCTATAGGAGGTCGATCTTCAAAGGATTCTCTTTGTTGTTGTTCTAATGGGTCGGGTGATCTTCACCGTTCCTTCAACTACTCCTGTCGATGCCTGATGAACCGATCCAAGCACCCCCACCAAATAAGCTTTCATATCTATTGGAATTCGGAGTTTGGAGCATGCATATGTATTTCAAAATTTTATTTTCTAAACATCATAGTAGAGAATAAGATTAAAATACTTTTAATTTGAATTATGGATGCATGAAAATATAAAATCATATGAATCTATTTCATATGCTGAAATTAATATATGCTGAAATTCAGATTGTGATCAAATCACATACCTATTTCGCAATCTTTTTTTTCAAATCTGGATCTAAAAGAAAAAAAGTTCTCTCTTAGCTGCACAAGTGTCTGACCTCTATGAGTATCCACTTGGGATCAGCCTGAAATAGCCCTCTTTAATTTGAATTTTTTTCTCCAAAATTTCAGCCTGCTGAATCTGAATGAAGCCTGAATCACGATCAACACTTGATCTCTTTCTTTGATCTTCTTCTTCTCCTCTTCTCTAAAGTTTTTTTTTGCTATGTGCTGCTACCAGATGCTAGAAACTAGCAAAGAAGAGGCACCCAACAACCTTAAGCGTGGAATACCTTGGGACGTGCATCTTAAGAGAAGGGGTGTGTAGAATGCCCAAGAGAGAAGAGAAAAGGAGAGGAAGAGAGGGTGTGGAGACCTTCTATGGGTGTGGGGACTGTTAGTTTGGATGTTCTAGAGACCTTAAGGGAGGTCCTTTTAAATAGGTACAAAGATTGAATCCTATTCAATCTCATAATACAAGTCCTATTTGCATTGGGTTTCCTATTCACTTAAGTTATCCAACTTACTTTAGGAGACTCTTTAGGCGCCAACAATTGGAGCCCTTACACCTATAATTAGACAACCTAAAATACACCCAAGAGACACCCCATAGGAGAACTAAAAGCCCTCTAATCAATGGACATGCCCAACTTGATCAAATCAAGGTGGTGCCTAAGAATAACTATCAAGAAAATTAATTAGAGACTTGCATCCTTAATTTATGTGATCCATAACCATAGACACCCAACAATTGGAGTCTCATGAATCTTATTCATGTAGATTATTAGCAGATAATTAAATTAAAATTATCTTATCAAATAAGTAATCCCAACTGAAAGAAGAATTGGGACCAACCATGTACTAGCAAGTGTTGGGAATAGTGTCCCAAAGTCAATCGTCAGCCTGTTGATGGTTATGCTTTTTTTTGTATTAGTATATAAATTATAAATAAATAAAAATTATTTTGATATTTTTTCATCACAAATTATTTCATCTTCTAATGAACTCTTGTGTTGTGGTGAAGTCCTTAGGACCATTTAGACTCGACAAAGGAGGATTTGTCGTTTAGTCCTTAAACCTGTTCACGACCAAATGATATGTTGTTATCAAGGACGACAATGTTTATCAAGCATAGGTCATTGTGTGCCATATGGGTTGGTTGTCCTCTTAATCAAGGAGTATGGAGACACTGGTATGGCATACAGGTGAGATGTAAGGGTACATCTGCACTGAATGTGACCGACTCCAGAGCTTTTTTTGCTATCAAGATTTACTCCGATGGGATATGGGTATAACTGTCTCTCCAACCTGAGACCGCCATGGTGACTTGCAAGCAACTCACTGCACTTAGGCACTAGACTACCTGAATTTCTAATTCAATGATGGAAGGTTACTGGGTGTAGTCAAGTACTTGACTTGTCAGTGCGTGTGTCAAGATGGGATTGACCACTCTAGTTCAGGAGCTGTATACAATCATATTTTAATTTAGCAAAATCTTGACCAGGGTAGTCCTAGTGAGGAGTCACAGGACTGGTTAAGTTGAGCACGATTCGGATGATCTAATCAGGGTTGACAATTTAACCCTGAGTCGTCCTATACACAGGGGTCAAAAGGGATGAATTATACAGTAACCATATTCACGTAGATTTTGAATGTTGCGATTGTGACTATTCGACCTATCTGAACATCAGGTACCATTGATAGATGGTCACTTTGATTAGTATAGGAATTGGTTCCTATGCTACCAGCTTAGGTTCGAACCTGCGGGGTCACACACATTAAAGGTTCCTATCTGATCTGATGGCTGGTGAAGAGTCTCACTGGACTGGGACTCTTTGACCAAGAGTCCAAATGCTCAAAAACTTTATGATTGAGAATTAGGATTCTCTGATCACGAGTTCCACATATTTTGGGTACCGAGGTCAAGAGTCTCACTGGTTTGGGATTCTTAGATCCAGGTTTCATATCGATGGACTTTGATGCCCGATTGCCCATCGAATTTGGATTCAGTATTTATGAGAAATTTAATTAGTGATTTGATCACTAATAAACTCAATTTGATTGAGTAATTATTTTTGGATCAAGTTCCATTGAATTGGATTCAGTTGGGTTTGACTCGATTAGGTTAAGTGTTGACCTAATCGCTAAGGTATTTTGGTCACCGATTTGATCAGGAGTTGGGCTTAGTCAATTCTTAATTTGATTAGGATTTTATTGAGCCTAATTAAGCCTAATTAAGTTAGGTTTAACTTAGTCTAATTTTGCCTAACCTATTTTGATTAGGTTGGCTCAATTAGGTTGAAACCACTTTGACCTCATCTCCTTGTGCCACCTCACTTATCTGCGCCCATTTGAATTCATGAGAAACAACTTCTCATGAATTTTCTTTCATGCAGAAGCCTTCCCATGCCCTCCCTTGTGCGCCATTTATCTGGATAAAGATAGGTTCGTTGGCCATTCAAATTCAAAGGATGTTTGAATTTGAATGGGCAACCAACTCCATGCGCCACACCTTATCTTGTGTGCCACTTATTCTACACGAGAAAGAGTTTCTCATGTAAACTCTCCATGCACAAAGAACCCACACCTCCTCTCTTCTCTCACCCAGAGTGGATAAGGATGGGTTGGTTGGCATTTGAATTCAAATTCGATTTGAATTCAAGTGAGCAACCACCTAGCTTTATCCTCTCACGCATTTAAGACACGTCTTGCTTTGTTTTAAAAGAGAGAAGAAGGTGGGGCATGCGTATGTGATTTTTGAGAGAGAAAAGTGGGCGTAAGGAAGCTTTCTGCATGATTTTGAAAAGTTCAAAAAATTTTGAGAGGAAAGAAAAGAAAGAGAGTGGGCGTAGGGTTTTCTGTGAGCATCCTAGGGTTTCTGCCTAGGGTTCGGAAAGTGAGAAGGTGAGCTACGAGTGTCGTGAGTCCACCAAACTTTAGAGAGAGCTTCATCAACCTCTCTACTATCTCTGTTGATGATCTGAAGTATCCTAAGAATCGACAGATACCGATCGAAGGAGTTCGATCAACATTGGTCGTTGAAAGGGTTCTGCAGCGAACTAGCATTCGTAAGGAGCCGATTAGATCGAGAGCTACGTGTGGATGATCCACAGAGGCCAGACATATTATGTGGCTACATTGTAATAATCAAACTTTTTCGACGATGATCAAATTACAACGATCGACTACCTACACGAAGGTAATATGTTCTGAACACATAACAGTAAAATATTTACTGTAGAAAATTCAAATTTTCAAATTTAAATGCATGCTATATATATCATATTTAGATCTTTGTGTAGGGTTAATATGTGTTAATTAATTAGATTAATTAATAATTATCACTGTAAAATTATAATTTTGAAAAAATTTTAAAATTACTGTTTTACCCCTGCACAATTTTTCCCACAAATGGTATCAGAGCTAGGTTTTAAAATATGATATACATTTACATGCATAGATTAAGTAGTAATCTAAAAGTTTAAATTTGAAATTTGAAATTTAAAATTTAAAATTTAAAATTTAAATTTTGAAATTTATTCAAAATTTAAAATTCAAAAATTTGAAATTCAAAATTTAAATTTTGAATTTTAAAATTTGAAATTCAAAATTCAAAATTTAAAAATTTGAAATTTGAAATTTGAAATTTGTTTAAAATTTCAAATTCAAAATTCAAAATTTAAAATTCAAAATTTAAAATTCAAAATTTGAAATTTAAAATTTGAAATTTGAAATTTGTTTGAAATTTGAAATTCAAAATTTGAAATTTAAAATTTGAAATTTAAATTTTAAAATTGGTATATTTAGATATACTTGATCCAAGTAGCAAGTAGTCTAATTGGGTTGGTTGCCATGATCGTCCGGTCATAAGAGAAAAGTAGGGTTTAAAGGCCCTCTCCTCCCATTCGATGGGGTTCTCCTATGGTGGTAGGGGTGCCGATGCGATTATATCCTATGCAGATGAAGCAGCGAAAGAACTTAATTGTAAAGATTCAATTGTAAAATTTATCATGAATGTGTTAGATTAGATCTAAAAGAATATTCATGATTTATTTTGATTGAGTTATTTTCTGTTATGTAATTAGCAATAGAATTGCTGTTTATGAAATATGCTGATCTATTTGTGAAATGAGTCAACACATTTGGTGAACAGAAAATAAAACCTTTCAAATTTAAAAATTATTTTTGAAATGCCAAACCCTGATCCATCAGTCCAAATACTTAATTAAAGGAATTAAGTGTTGTCTAGTTGGTCTAGAATTGTGAATTAAGACCTAAGACAATTGCATAAACTTGTGGGTCAATGGGTTAGATAGATTAGATCCATAATTGGGTTAGACCTAAGGTTAGCTTAAAGAAATGGACTAAATTAGAGTAATTGATCAAATCTAATCAAAAGTTGAATTAGATTAGGTCAAGGATACTCTAGACTCAACTCCAATAGTTGTAGTTGAATGGGTCCATATCTTTAACTAGACCAAGATGGACTTAATTCATGACTACACGGTGAAACCCTATTTACTAAGTTGATCAAATTAAAACTAATGAACCGGTTGGTGTCTAAGGTAAGTTCGGCAGTTTGACCAGTGGTTTTTAAGTGGGAGCTACTCGCATTGATTCGATCTCTGATGAGTTAATGATATATCCTCACCACTGATCTCACTTACTTGACCAACCTGGTGAGTTAGATTTTGATTAGATCACTTGGTGATTAGGGCTCACCCATGTCATTAGGTAAATCAGTGTGACTGATTTAGGTGCTCCTAATGTCGGCTTTAATTAAATCTTTTTTAATCTGACTTGATGAAGTCAGTGGGAGGATTGAAATTAGCTGGTTATTTTCTTCTCTTCTATCCTTTAATAAAATCCTTAAAAATTATTAGGTCCCTAAAAATGATTAAGTTATAGTGATAACTAAGTCATTGCCTCCCATTAAGTGAGTGATAATGAGTCCATTGGTTTAATAATCACTGGAGGCCCAAAGGCCTGGTGCTTGTTGACTAATAGAATTATCATTCATAATATGATCATTTGGTTGAGTCTTTCTGATGGTGGTCAGGTTGGTCGGCCAAAGTCGGGCCTGGTCATTTATTGATCCGATTCACCAAATCAAGTCATGTTAATGGTTGGACCTAATCAGATCTTTTCAGTGGAGGCCAAAGCCTACTGATTAGGTTCTAGGATAAAATTAATTACTAGAAGTTGTTTAGAGAAACAACTGGTTATAAACCTACCCATAGATGCACATGGGTTGACCAACCAAAGTTGGGCTCATGTGTAGTCTGTGTGGATTCTAGTACCCACTAAGAAATTAAAGTAATTCTTTGAATTGGAGGTTGAGGCTACTAGTTCGTAAAAATACTAGGAGAAACTTTAGACTAAAGTCCAAGTCTTTAGTATTAATAATTTATATACTAATAAAGGTCTGGTTTTCTTTTAATGCAGTTATGGGCACTACCCTGTCGCTCCGATCATTATTAGATAATGATAAGCTCATGGGATCTAATTTCGATAGCTGGTATCGAAAATTGAAAATTGTCTTTGAGCATGAGCGGATCCTTTATGTAGTAACAGATCCGGCACCTGAGGAGCCAATCCCGAACGCTAGAGGGATGGTCCGAGATACTTACCAGAAGTGGCTCAACTATCGCACCACCGTACGGTGCATAATGTTGGCGGCAATGAATGATGAGTTCAGCTGTAGGTTCGAGAATGCCCAATCGCAGGAGATGCTTCAAATGTTGAACGACTCCTTTGGCACGCTTGACGATGTTGAAAGGCACAAAACTAGTTATGCCATTTTCAATGCTCGGATGAGGGATGGGGCCTCAGTCACTGATCATGTGCTGTACATGATCGAAATGATTGAGTGCCTAAGTAAACTAGGCTTTCCCTTGCACGAGCAGCTCGCTAAGGATGCGATCCTTAATTCTTTGTCCAAGTCCTTCCTTCCCTTCCTTACTCATTTTCGGATGACAAAGCCTGCAGTGAACTACCACGGCTTGTTGGGGTTGCTGCAGAACTTTGAAAAGGACCACCAGCTCCATAAAAAGTTGGTGAATGTTGTGGGAGGGTCTTCTTCTGGTCGTCGACCCTTTAAGAAAGGAAAGAAGAACAAGAAGAAGAAGAATAAGAAGGTGCAGCCACATGCTGGGACGTTAGCACAGGGTCAGACCAAGAAGTGCAAGCCCGACCAGAGCCAGGCGGAGTGCTTCTTTTGCAAGAAGCAGGAGCACTGAAAGAGGAACTGTCCTCTATACATTGCCTCCCTGGACCCGAATAGGCCGAAGAAGAAGCAAGGTAATTATATGATAACACCTTGCAACTTTTTCATTTGTGATACTACTGCCTGGGTATTGGATACCGGAAGCCCTTATCATATCTGTAATTCGATGCTGGGTCTGTAGGTCAGTAGGAGATTTGATGAAGGCGAGAGGTTCCTGAACGTTGGAGATGGAAGCAAAGTTCCAGTTCTAGCTTTAGGAATCATGAACCTTGTAATCAACTCTCGTAATGTAATTCTGAGTGAATGTCACTATTGTTCAAGTTTTTTATTAAATATTATTTCTGTAGGCCTTTTGGCCATGTACAGTTATGAATTTTTAATAAAAAGAAATATTTGCAATATCATTTTGAATAGTGTTACAATGTTTGTTGGACAACTAAATAATGGAATTTACTTACTATCACAGCCTGTTAATGTGGTTCAAACCTCTAGTAAATGCCCTAGAATGGATAATATGTCAGAAGTCTACCTTTGGCACTGTAGGCTAGGTCATATCAATAAGAACAGGATAAACAGGTTGGCTCAAGAAGGAATTCTTGAAGTTGGTGATTGTGAATCACTTCCAACCTGTGAGTTCTGTCTTCTTGGAAAGATGACCAAATCATCTTTTACTGGAAAAGGTGAGCGAGCCAGTGAACTCTTGGGTCTGATATATTCTGATGTATGTGGACCCATGAGCTCAAGTGCAAGAGGTGGATATTTCTACTTCATAACCTTTACAGATGACCTATCGAGGTATGGGTATGTCTACTTAATGAAGCATAAGTCGGAGTCGTTTGAAATGTTCAAACTATTCCAAAATGAGATAGAAAAACAAACTGGGAAGTGTATTAAAACTCTTCGATCTGATCGAGAAGGTGAATACCTTTCTAATGAGTTTCTAACATATCTTGGAGAGAATGGGATTCTCTCTCAGTGGACACCTCCTAGAACACCATAGCATAATGGTGTGTCTGAAAGGAGGAATCGGACCTTGTTGGACATGGTTCGATCCATGATGGGGTTTGCTGGTCTGTCAATCTTTCTCTGGGGATATGCACTCGAATTGGCTTGTTACCTTCTAAATAGGGTTCCAAGTAAGTCTGTAACCAAAATGCCATATGAGATATGGATAGGACGTAAGCCACTACTCTCGCACCTTAGGGTTTGGGGGTATCCGATTTTTGTTAAACATTTAATTACGGACAAGCTTGGACCTAAGTCTGACAAGTGTTATTTCATAGGGTACCCAAAAGAGACCAAAGGGTATTATTTCTATCTAGCTGATGAGCAAAAGGTGTTTGTCAGCCTTAAGGCAATCTTTTTGGAAAAGGAGTTCCTTGGTGAAGGGACTGTTGCCTCTAAGGTCGAACTTGAGAAAGTTCGACAGGTGAAAAAACTGACACAAGTTGCTGAACCTAAACCAGATTTGGTTATATCAGATCCAGAGCCCATTGTTCCTGCACCCTTAAGGCAGTCTGGTAGAGTACCATGTCAACCAGACAGATACTATAGTTTTTTTGTCTGGGATGACGATCCTATCAAACTTGATGAAAACGATGAGGATCCAATCATCTACATGGATGCAATGCAGAGACCAGACTCTGAGAAATGGCTAGAGGTCATGAAATCCGAAATGGAGTCCATGAAGGTCAATGATGTGTGGACATTGGTTGACCCACCCGAAGGAGTAAAACCCATAGGGTGTAAGTGGGTCTTCAAGAGGAAGAGGGGTGCAGACGGAAAGGTGGAGACCTATAAGCCCGTCTGGTTGCCAAGGGATATCGTCAATGTTATGGTATAGACTATGACGAGATATTTTCTCTTGTGGCAATGCTCAAATCCATTCGGATTATGCTTGCGATAGCTGCCCATCTGAACTATGAAATCTGGCAGATGGATGTGAAGACAGCTTTCCTAAATGGAGAGCTGGACGAAGAGGTGTATATGATACAACCTGAAGGGTTCACATCCATAGATGAGTCTAAGGTGTGCAGGCTACAGAGGTCCATTTATGGACTTAAGCAAGCATCCCAGAGTTGGAACATATATTTTGATAGGATGATCAAAACGTATGGCTTCATTAAGAACGGAGAAGAGCCCTGCATTTATAAGTGGGCTAATAGTTTAGTAGTGGTATTTCTTGTATTGTATGTGGATGACATTCTCTTAATCAGAAATGATGTCCCTGCATTACAGGGAATAAAGATTTGGCTATCATCACAATTCTCCATGAAGGATTTGGGAGAAGCTTCCTACATCCTAGGGATGAAGATCTATAGGGATAGATCTAAAAGGTTGCTTGGCTTATCCCAGTCCACATACATTGATACTATGCTGAAGAGGTTCCGCATGGAGAATTCCAAGAAAGGCTATCTACCGATAGGCCATGGAATTTTTCTCTCGAAGAGGGATGGTCCGACAACACCTCAAGAGAGAGAGCGTATGGATAGAATTCCATATGCTTCGACGGTGGGATCTATCATGTACGCCATGACATGTACACGACCAGATGTAGCATACTCACTAGGGGTAGTGAGTAGATACCAATCTGATCCAGAGGAGAATCACTGGAAGGTTGTTAAAACTATCCTGAAGTATTTAAGAAATACTAAGGACCAGTGGCTTGTTTATGGTGAATCAGACTTGAGACTTATGAGGTTTACAAACTTCAATTTTCAGTCTGATCACGATGACAGCAGGAGTGTGTCGGGATTTGTTTTTACCCTTAATGGTGGGGCTATCTACTGGAAGAGTTTCAAGCAGCACACTGTGGCTGATTTAGTTTGCGAGGCAGAGTATGTCGCTGCATCAGATGCTGCTAAAGAAGCGATGTGGTTGAGAAAATTCATCACCGAGCTTGGAGTAGCACCCTCCCTTGTTGGTCCAGTTCTGCTCTATTGTGACAGCTCTAGAGCCATTGCTCAAGCGAAGGAACACCAGCAGACGAAGCATATTCTGCACCATTATCATCTAATCTGAGAAATCGTGGATCGAGGTGACATCGACTTTCAGAAGATCGACGGAAAGGAGAACCTGATCGACCCATTCACTAAAGCCATTGCAGTGAAGGAGTTCGATGACTTCAAGTCGAAGATGGGTATTAGATACTGCACCGATTGGCTTTAGGCCAAGTGGGAGATTGTTGAGAATAGTGTCCCAAAGCCAATCATCAACCTGTTGATGGTTGTGCTCTTTCTTGTATTAGTATATAAATTATAAATAAATAAAAGTTATTTTGGTATTTTTTCATCATAAATTATTTTATCTTCTAATAAACTCTTGTGTTGTGGTGAAGTCCTTAGGACTATTTAGACTCGACAAAGGAGGATTTGTCGTTTAGTCCTTAAACCTGTTCGTGATCAAATGATATGTTGTTACCAAGAACGACAATGTTTATTAAGCATAGGTCGTTGTGTGCCATATGGGTTGGTTGTCCTCTTAACCAAAGAGTGTGGAGATACTGGTATGGCATACAGGTAAGATGTAAGGGTACATCTGCACTGAATATGACCGACTCTGGAGCTTTTTCTGCTATCAAGATTTGCTCTGATAGGATATGGGTATAACTATCCCTCCGACCTGAGACCGCCACAATGACTTGCAAGCAACTCACTGCACTTAGGCACTAGACTACCTGAATTTCTAATTCAGTGACGGAAGGTTGCTGGGTGTAGTCAAGTACTTGACTTGTCGGTGCGTGTGTCAAGATGGGATTGACCACTCCAGTTCAGGAGCTGTGTACAGTCATGTTTCAATTTAGCAAAATCTTGGCCAGGGTAGTCCTAGTGAGGAGTCACAGGACTGGTTAAGTTAAGCACGATTCGGATGATCTAATCAGGGTTAACAGTTTAACCCTGAGTCGTCCTATACACAGGGGTCAAAAGGGATGAATTATACAGTAACCATATTCGTGTAGGTTCTGAATATTGCGATTGTGATTATTCGATCTATCTGAATATCGGGTACCATTGCTAGATGGTCACTTCGATTAGTATAGGAATTGATTCCTGTGCTACCGGCTTAGGTTCGAACTTGTGGGGTCACACACATTAGAGGTTCCTATCTGATCTGATGGCTGGTGAAGAGTCCCACTAGACTGAGACTCTTCGACTAAGAGTCCAAATGCTCGAAGACTCTGTGATTGAGAATCAGGATTCTCTGATCATGAGTTCCACATATTTTGGGTATCGGGGTCAAGAGTCCCACTGGTTTGGGATTCTTCGATCAAGGTTTCATATCGATGGACTTTGATGTCCGATTGCCCATCAAATTTGGACTCAGTATTTATGAGAGATTTAATTAGTGATTTGATCGCTAATAAACTCAATTTAATTGAGTAATTATTTTTGGATCAAGTGCCATTGAATTGGATTCAGTTGGGTTTGACCCGATTAGGTTAAGTGTTGACCTAATCGCTAAGGTATTTTGGTCACTGATTTGATCAGGGGTTGGGCTTAGTCAATTCTTGATTTGATTAGAATTTTATTGAGCCTAATTAAGTCTAATTAAGTTAGGTTTAACTTAGTCTAATTGTGCCTAACCTATTTTGATTAGGTTGGCTCAATTAGGTTGAAACCACTTTGACCTCATCTCCCTGCGCCACCTCACTTATCTGCGCCCATTTGAATTCACGAGAAACAACTTCTCATGCATTTTCTCCCACACAAAAGCCTTCCCACACCCTCCCTTGTGCACCATTTATCTGGATAAAGATAGGTTCGTTGGCCATTCAAATTCAAAGGATGTTTGAATTTGAATGGGCAACCAACTCCATGCACCACACCTTATCTTGTGCGCCACTTATTCTACAGGAGAAAGAGTTTCTCGTGTAAACTCTCCATGCACAAAGAACCCACGCCTCCTCTCTTCTCTCACCCAGAGTGGATAAGGATGGGTTGATTGGCATTTGAATTCAAATTCAATTTGAATTCAAGTGAGCAACCACCTAGCTTTATCCTCTCACGCGTTTAAGATGCGTCTTGCTTTGTTTTAAAAGAGAGAAGAAGGTGGGGCATGCGTACGTGATTTTTGAGAGAGAAAAGTGGGCATGAGGAAGCTTTCTGCATGGTTTTGAAAAGTTTAAAAAATTTCGAGAGGAAAGAAAAGAAAGAGAGTGGGCGTAGGGTTTTTTGTGAGCACCCTAGGGTTTCTACCTAGGGTTCGAGAAGTGAGAAGGTGAGCTACGAGTGTTGTGAGTCTACCAAACTTTAGGGAGAGCTTCATCAACCTCTCTACTATCTTTGCTGATGATCTGGAGCATTCAAAGAATCGACAGACATCGATCAAAGGAGTTTGATCAACATCGGCCGTCGAAAGGGTTCTGCAACGAACTAGCATTCGTGAGGAGCCGATCAGATTGGAAGCTTCATGTGGATGATCTACAAAGGCCAGACACACTGCATGGCTACATTACAATGATCAAACCTTCCTGACAGTGATCAGAATGTAGCGATCGACTACCTGCACGAAGGTAATGTGTTCTGAACACATAACAGTAAAATATTTACTGTAGAGAATTTAAAATTTTAAATTTAAATACATGCTGTATATATCATATTTAGATCCTTGTGTAGGGTTAATATATATTAATTAATTAGATTAATTAATAATTTCTACTGTAAAATTATAATTTTGAAAAAATTTTAAAATTATCATTTTACCCCTGCATAATTTTTCCCACAGCAAGGTTATCATGAACCCAATGGGTTTTTCTAAATCCAATTGATACTTCATAAGCTCAGTTGCTTATTTCAAATCTAATCTCTTTATTGTATGACCGCATAGGTTCAATTCTATCTAGTAGTGTTGGGTATAAAATACCCACAGCCGGAACCCTCAACGGAATCGACATCAGTGCAGCTCCGCCCGGACTCCTACGGGAGCTGGGCTCCACTGCCGACAGCAAGTGCAGCTCCGCCCGGACTCCTACGGGAGCCGGGCTCCACCGCCATCAGCAAGTGCAGCTCCGCCCGGACTCCTACGGGAGCCGGGCTCCACCGACGACATCAGTGCAGCTCCGCCCAGACTCTTACGGGAGCCGGGCTCCACCGCCGACAGCAAGTGCAGCTCCGCCCGGACTCCTATGGGAGCCGGGCTCCACCGCCATCAGCAAGTGCAGCTCCACCCGGACTCCTACGGGAGCCGGGCTCCACCGCCGACAGCAAGTGCAGCTCCGCCTGGACTCCTACGGGAGCCGGGCTCCACCGCTGACAGCAAGTGCAGCTCCGCCCGGACTCCTACGGGAGCTGGGCTCCACCGCCATCAGCAAGTGCAGCTCCGCCCGGACTCCTACGGGAGTCGGGCTTCACCGCCATCAGCAAGTGCAGCTCCGCCCGGGCTCCTACGGGAGCCGGGCTCCACCGCCATCAGCAAGTGCATCTCCGCCCGGACTCCTACGGGAGCCGGGCTCCACCACCGACATCAGTGCAGCTCCGCCCGGACTCCTACGGGAGTCGGACTCCGTCGCCAACATCAGAACAGCTCCGCCCGGACTCCTACGGGAGCCGGGCTCCGCTCTCAGTATCAACTGATGGTAAGCTCCATCCGGGCTCCTACCAGAGCCAGACTTCTCCCTTAACTTCGATTGCAGTGCAGCTCTGCCCAGACTCCTACGGGAGCCGGGCTCCACCGCCGACAGCAAGTGCAGCTCTGCCCGGACTCCTACGAGAGCCGGGCTCCACCCACAACTTCAGCACCGAGGGGGCTCCGCCCGGACTCCTACGGGAGCCGGGCTCCACCGCCATCAGCAAGTGCAGCTCCGCCCGGACTCCTATGGGAGCCGGGCTCCACCGCCATCAGCAAGTGCAGCCCTGCCCGGGCTCCTACAGGAGCCGGGCTCCACCGCCATCAGCAAGTGCAGCTCCGCCCGAACTCCTATGGGAGCCGTGCTCCACCAACGACATCAGTGCAGCTCCGCCCGGACTCCTACGGGAGCCGGGCTCCACCGCCGACATCAGTGCAGCTCCGCCCGGACTCCTACGGGAGTCGGACTCCGCCGCCAACATCAGAACAGCTCCGTCCGGACTCCTACGGGAGCCGGGCTCCGCTCTCAGTATCAACTGATGGTAAGCTCCATCCGGGCTCCTACCAGAGCCAGACTTCTCCCTTAACTTCGATTGCAGTGCAGCTCCGCCCGGACTCCTACGGGAGCCGGGCTCCACCGCCGACAGCAAGTGCAGCTCTGCCCGGACTCCTACGAGAGTCAGGCTCCACCCATAACTTCAGCACCGAGGGGGTTCCGCCCGGACTCCCCCGGGAGTCGGGCTCCGCTCACGACCCCTACCGCCAGGAGGACCTCACCCGGACCTCAACAGAAACCGGGCTCCGCCCATTGCCGAGCTTCAATTGACAGATCCACGCTCCCTGACAGGCCCTCAAAACGGCCACGACCCTGCTTTACTTCCTGTGGCAGACTCCGTGCAGTACCATCATTCCCTGACAGGCCGCAATAACCATAGCCGCCCTGCTCCACTTCCTGTGGCGGACTCCGCACAGCTCCATTATCCCCTGGCAGGCCACAGTGACGGCCACGAACCTGCCCCACCTCCTGCAACAGATACCATGCGATTCTCCTGTCCACTGACAACGGACGCTGCTCCACCCCTCATAACAGATTCCACGTGGTGGGTCGAGGTGATGACCACATGTCCACTCCATTATCTTTCGCAATCAATTCCCCTGACCATGGGCGGCCCACTACCAGGCGGTTACAAACGTCGCCATCAATCCGTTGCCTCCTCCGCCTATAAAAGGGGGATCCAGATACGTTATTCTTTAAGCTCCTTTTCCTTATCTCAAAACTCTGCTAAATTCTCCGTTCGAGCACTCCATTCTTGTTGAGGCAGAGAACTGACTTGAGCATCAGAGGGTCTTACCGGAGCAACCCCACCTCCGGTTTAGACTTCCCTTGCAGGTCCCGGCGGCGACCGCGGCTTCCCCGACTCCAGCTTCTCCGACGCAAGCGGATTTTTGCACCAACAGGATTGGCGCTAGAGGAAGGGGCCTGTGTCTTCGCAGCACCCTTGTTCTTGAAGGAGTGTTCAACGGAGCTGCCTCCGACCGTCTCTCCGTCATCCACTCCTAATCCTCCCCCGCGAGATCGACATCCGATGCCTCCGCGCAGGACGTCCACCCGGTGGTCCACGGCCTCCGCGGCCAGATCTCAGGCTCCGGCCTCCCCTCCCGTCTCTCAGCCAGCTCCTCCTCCCCCTCCGGCGACGGCGGTCGGCGCGGAGCAGTTTGACTTGCTGGCGCAGCAGGTCAAGGGCCTCGTCGAGGCCGTACAGGCAATGCAGCAGCAGCCACCGCAGGCGTCGGTGCATCCGGAGGGGGCATCTCCGGAATGCCAGAACCCGGCGGTGGGGCGGGCCACCTGGGCCAGCCGCCCCGTCCTTCTCGGGAAGGCGAATCCGAGGGTAGAGAGCCCTCAGTCGGACCACGACTCCACCCCTGGAAGATCCCTGCCCCCATTCTGCCAAAGGACCCTCGAGACTCGAAGTCGAGAGGATTTCCTGGACCGGAGGCTCCAGGAGATGAACCGACGGATCGAAGAACTCCGCCACGTGCCTCCCGCTTATGGTGAGGATATCTGCACTGACCCTCCCTTCTCCCAAATGATTATGCAAGAACCGATCCTGCCGAATTTCAAGCTCCCCCAGTTTGAAAGCTACGACGGGACGTCGGACCCGATGGATCATCTGGAGGTCTTCCGAACGATGATGCTGCTTCACGGAGCTCCCGACGCCATCTTGTACCGGGCTTTCCCGTCTACCTTGAAGGGAGCAGCAAGGAACTGGTACTCGGCTCTAAAGCCGGGTACCATATTCTCCTTCGATCAAATGAGCCACCAATTCGTGGCCCATTTTGTCAGCAGCCGGCGCCCCCAGAAAGGTTCGGAGTCCCTCATCAACATCAAGCAGAGGGAAGGGGAGTCCATCCGGGCCTACGTCAACCGCTTCAACATCGCGGCATTGGAGGTCCGGAACTTGGACCAGTCAGTCGCCATGGCCGCCCTGAAAGGTGGCCTTCAGAAGAACGATCTCTTGTACTCCCTGGAGAAGAAGTACCCCAGGGATTTTGCTGATCTGCTGGCTCGGGCTGAAGGATACGCCCGAGCGGAAGAGACCTTCAAAATGAAGGATGAAGAGACTGCGAGGGAGCGTCAGGTGGGAGATTCTAGTAAGCCCGCAGTCGAGAAGAGGCCAAAGGAAGCCCGGCCTCGCTCCCGATCTCCTCCTGGACATAAGCGCGCCCATACTCCCCCCAGGGCGCGCAGGCAGAGAAGCCCGGACAACAAGTTTCGGTGGGGTTCCTTGCCAGGAAAGTTCCGCAACTACGCCCTCCTCAATGCCTCGAAGGCTCAGGTGCTGATGGAGGTCAGGGAGCAGCTCCCTAGGCCAGAGAGGATGCGCACGCACCCCGAGAAGCACAACCCCAACAAGTTCTGCCTCTACCACCGCGACCACGGCCATGACACCGAAGAATGCATCCAGCTCCAGGACGAGATCGAGGAGCTCATCCGACGAGGTCGACTCGACAGGTTCATCCACCGCAGGCCTGAGGGTAGGGGAGACCGGCCAAGAGCCCTCCCACCGCCCGAACCGCAGAAATGGGAGGAGCAGCCCGGGGACCGGCCTCCTATCGGGACCATCGACTCCATCGTCGGAGGGCCTCAAGGAGGAGCGGGAGAACTGTAAATGTATCACTTACTATTTCGTTTTGAATCTACTCTTCTTTCTAGCTAACGTGCCCCTCCTACTTAACCTGGATGTATTATGACTGAATATGACCCCTCCAAAAACAACGGCCATGTCGGGAACAGGAGGAGGACCTCGTCCTGACATGAGCAAAGTCAAAGGCCCGGTTCTTTTAGACCGGATGGGGGGAGAGGCCTTACAATGCCCTAATGTGTCCCCACAGCCCTGTTAGGGACAGGAGGAGAACCTCGCCCTAACTTGAGCAAAGTCAAAGGCCTGGTTCTTTTAGACCGGATGGGGGGAGAGGCCTTACAACGCCCTAATATGCCCCCACAGCCCTGTTAGGGACAGGAGGAGAACCTCGCCCTAACTTGAGCAAAGTCGAAGGCCCGATTCTTTTAGACCGGATGGGGGGAGAGGCCTTACAACGTCCTAATGTGCCCCCACAACCCTGATAGGGACAGGAGGAGAACCTCACCCTAATTTGAGCAAAGTCAAAGGCCCGGTTCTTTTAGACCGGATGGGGGGAGAGGCCTTGCAACGCCCTAATGTGCCCCCACAGCCCTGTCTGGAACAGGAGGAGAACCTCGTCCTGACATGAGCAAAATGGAAGGCCCGGACTCCTGCGGGAGCCGGGTCCCTACGCCAAAGGAGACTTCACCCGGACTCCTACGGGAGCCGGGTTCCGCCGCCAAGGAGACTTCACCCAGACTCCTACGGGAGCCGGGTTCCGCCACCAAGGAGACTTCACCCGGACTCCTACGGGAACTGGGTTCCGCCGCCAAAGGAGACTTCACCCGGACTCCTACGGGAGCCAGGTTCCGCCGCCAAGGAGACTTCACCCAGACTCCTGCGGGAGCCGGGTTCCGCCGCCAAAAGGACTTCACCCGGACTCCTACGGGAGCCGGGTCCCGCCGCAAAGAAGGCTTCACCCGGACTCCTACGGGAGCCGGGTCCCGCCAAAGAAGGCTTCACCCGGACTCCTATGGGAGCCGGGTCCCGCCGCAAAGAAGGTTTCACCCGGACTCCTATGGAAGCTGGGTTCCTACGATAAGGAAGACTTCACCCGGACTCCCACGGAAGCCGGGCTCCGTCAGCCACTCCTGCAGCAGGGGTTAATAATGACGGCGAAACCCGGCCACACGACAAGGATGGATGAAAGGGAAGAGCCCCCCCGCGATGACAAGTCGAACGACAGGAGAAGGTCAACAGACAACAACATCATGTTATGCGTGGACGAGGTAACGCAAAGCTCTTTTTTCCATTTCCCATATGCATACTACAGGGCTAGGATGGCCAGGGAAAGAAGAGCAAAACGACAAAAAAAAAGGGGGGTGATTACATGAAGACAAAAGAACTCTAAGGAGGCCCTGCTCCCTCCGACCTAGGGTTATCACTCCCATCCCTCGACCAGGACTGCCTCAGGCTCTCCACTGCTTCTTCTAGTTCTTCCTTCTTCCGCAGCGTATCCTGGAGCGCCTGACGAAGTTGCCGACTTTCAGCCTCCGCTTCCCGATGCTGCTTCCGCAGAACTTCGGACTCCACCTCTGCGTCCGCGATGGCCCTCCGCTCAAGCGCCAGTTGGATGCTCACTTGTTGAAGCTCGGCTGTCTTCTCCCCAAGGGAGACAGAAATCCCCTCGACAGTGCCCCTCAGGGCTAGGAGCTCTTCGGCATCTTGGGCGTTGGCAAGCTGCGCCCTAGTAACCAACTGCCTCTGGAGATGAACGACCTCGTCTGCCGCTTGACGGAATCTCCCTTTGTACTCTTCTACCTGCCGGCGCCAGTTGGCCCGCTGCACATCGTGGCTCATCTCAGCATCCTGAAGTTGCTTCTGGAGGTCGGAGACCTTTTGTGACCATATCTGCTCATCCCGCGTCGTGAGCCGGGATGAGTTCCCTTCCAGTTGGCCGATCCTTCTCTTCGCAGCTGACAGCTCCACCTTAAGGGCGCTGATCCTGGCTTCTTGAGCCCAAATTCGGTCGCTGGTGCTCTTCATGCATTCCTCGAGCTCCTTTGTGAAGTTCGCCTTCCTCCGGTTGTAGTTCATGATTGCCTTCACTTGGAGACTCCTGAAGTGGGCGGCCTCAGCGGCGGCCTCAGAATAGCATTTTTTCGACTTGCGGAGCTCGTCCTCCGACTTTTTCAACTTCTTCGTCAGGTGGAGGACCTCCTTTTTTAGCCGTTGGATAGCTGACTTCAGCGGGACCCCCAGGGGCAAGGGGAGTGCTTCGGCAGGACACTGCCATCGGAAGAAGCAAACGTCAATGACCAACTCATTACAAGAAGAAAGGCAAAAAAGAAGGAGCAGGGGGAAGGAAAGGCCATCCACAATAAGAAGTTCGACTTTATTGAGTAATTTTGAAGACAAGCGGAAAGAAAATATGGTGACAAAGGAAAAATACAAGATCGGAGGTCTCAGACCTCGGGGGCAGGGGGTGGAGAGCTCGGCGCGGGGGGTGCGACTGCGGTAGCGGCAGACGAAGGGGCAGCCTCATCGTCAGACTCCTCCAAAAAGCTGAGATCAAGGTCGGGGTATCTACTGGCCACCCTCTCCCGGCAGAGCTCGAACCCCTTGGTAAACGCCTCCAGGCCGAACTAGACGTTCAGCTCCCTCATCTCCGCAGAGGCCTTGAACTCCTCCACCGCAAGGGTCCTGGCCTCCGAGATCAGAACCGGAGTTTGCTCGGCCAGATGGGCGACCTCGGCCTCCGCCTTCCTCGCCGACTCCTCCAAGCTTCGTCTCTCCTCCTCCCGGGCTCGTCTTTCCTCTTCCCGGTCTTGTCTCTCTCTCTCCAGGGCCTCCCGGAGGGCAGCCACCTCGACCGTCTTCGCTTGAAGATGAGCAACCTCGTCTTGGCAGCGCTCCTCCGTCCGAAGAAGGTCCCTTCTCATGCGGCCCGACGCCTCGACATAGGCGAAGAGCTGGTGCCCGATCTGCAAGGACAGATAGAGAATTACAACAAAGACCGAGCAACTGTGCAAATAATAATCCGCTTACCTCAAGAAAGGACCCCAAAGTGTCCCAGGCCCGCTGCTCAGGATCGGCGCGGTCGATCCTCTCCACGACGTCGGACAGAATGCAACCATCGAGCAGCCGCCGGATCAGAGCCTTGTCGTTGAAGGGGTTCTCCAATCCCCCCTCGGAGCAGACGGACTCATCTACAGTGGCTCGGTGGCTGCTCACCCTACGGGCCACCGATTTCCTCCTCCTCCCCGCGGCGGGCGCCTCAGTGGGGCGAACCTCCGGAACAGGGACCCCAGTCGGCGGGCTCCTTGAGGAAGCCTGGGGGGCCGCTGGCTCAGCATCCGAAGGAATGTCGATGGTCGGGGTCACCTGGACAGGCGCGGCCAAGCTCGTCTCCTCCATCCTGGCCCTCTTCGCCGAACCGGAGGTCGTCGCGCCCTTCCTCTTCTGAGCTCTCATAGCCTTGGCGAGCATCCGCGTGGCTTCGACGTCCATTGCTAAAAAAAAAAAAAAATACACAGTAGGAAAAGAAAAGAAGAAAGAGAAAGCGGCACCGATCAGTCTAGAGTCAAAAAAAAAAAAAAAAAAAAAGAAGAGAAAATAGAGAAAAAAGAAGAGAGAAGAAGAAGACAAGAAAAGGAAAGATATATACTTGCTGGATCCTGAGGGCTCAGGCCGATGTTGAAAAGAAGCTGCTCCCTCAGAAGGTTAGGAAGGGAAGGAGCGGGATAACTCAGAAGCTTCTGGGCAGCCTGGAGGTCGTCCTCTCCCAGGCTGGGAGCCCGGCGGACGGAATCCCTCAAGGACCCCCAAGGGGGCAGACCTAGTTCTAGGGTCGGGCAGTAGACAAAGAGAAATTTCCCCTTCCAGTTGTGAATCGAAGAAGGGGCGCCCTTCAGCAACCCCTTCTTACCGAACTGGGGAGAGAAGTACCACCAGTCCTTCATGGAAGGATGGCGTTTGAAGGTGTAGAAATGCCTGAACAAGGAGAGGGATGGCTGGACCTCGGCTATATGGCAGAGAGAGAGAAACCCCATCAGAAACCTAAAAGAATTCGGGGCGATGGAAGCGAGAGAAATATCTAAGAAACGAAAGAAGGCGGCAACAAAGGCAGGAAGCGGAAGCCGGAGTCCGGCACGGAATGCCTCCTGGTACAAACAAAAGCGACCAGGAGGAGGAGCGCTTGCTCGGTCAGAGGGGCCAGGAAGCTCCAGGTCATACTCCGAAGGAACCCCGTACCGAGCCCTTATCAGGAGGAGTTCGTCCGGAGTCGACGAACATGGAATGGCGCCCGGTGCAAAAACTGGGCGAGGCCCCGCCCCGAACGCGGGTTCGTCTGCAGAAACGGGAGCCTGGGGGTTCGAAGCAGAAGAACTCCCAGAACTTACGGGGGCAGAAGAGTCGGAAGACATTTTTTTTTTTGAGGGGAAAAACCTAAAGGGCCCTAGAAAGGCAGACCGAGAAGGGAACGAGACGCCGAAGGTCAACTCAGAAGAAGACACAAAAGAAATGAAAAGAGGAGAAGCCCCTAGGCGGTAAGAAGAAGAAGGTTGGCACTAACCTATCTTGCTCCGGGGACCTGGGGAGCGAGAAACGGAAGGCGCCCACGGCTCGAGAGGGCGTTCGCTAGAACAGACTCTCGGGGAGAGGACAGACGCCAGCAAGAAATCAGAAATGGAGTGGGACGCCTGAAGGGGTGGAGGACAGGTTTAAATAGACCCTGGGATCCGGTGCCATAATGATCTCGAATCCCCCCAGGCCAGTCCGCATCCGATGCGTGTCCCACTCCCCGTGGCAGACGGCTAAAGGCGGCTGGCGGTTGGCAGAATCATAATTGCACCGTACCTAGGCCAGCATACCTGCAGGGTCTTCGAAGCGTCCCCTCGTACCGCCCCAATTCGAAAAGACTCCGGCACGCGCTCATTAATGCCAAAATATCTGGGAGCGGCAGGGCGCGGGATTCGAAGGGACGATTCCGACTGTACCTCTATGTACTTCCTTCATTTGAAATTCAAACTCGGATGTAGGGGGACTGGTGTTGGGTATAAAATACCCACAGTCGGAACCCTAAACGGAATCGACATCAGTGCAGCTCCGCCCGGACTCCTATGGGAGCCGGGCTCCACCGCTGACAGCAAGTGCAGCTCCACCCGGACTCCTACGGGAGCCGGGCTCCACCGCCATCAGCAAGTGCAGCTCCGCCCGGACTCCTACGGGAGCCGGGCTCCACCGACGACATCAGTGCAGCTCCGCTCGGACTCCTACGGGAGCCGAGCTCCACCGCCGACAGCAAGTGCAGCTCCGCCCAGACTCCTACGGGAGCCGGGCTCCACCGCCATCAGCAAGTGCAGCTCCGCCCGGACTCCTACGGGAGCCGGGCTCCACCGCCGACAGCAAGTGCAGCTCCGCCCGGACTCCTACGGGAGCCGGGCTCCACCGCCATCAGCAAGTGCAGCTCCTCCCGGACTCCTACGGGAGCCGGGCTCCACCGCCATCAGCAAGTGCAGCTCTGCCCGGGCTCCTATGGGAGCCGGGCTCCACCGACGACATCAGTGCAGCTCCGCCCGGACTCCTACGGGAGCCGGGCTCCACCGCCGACATCAGTGCAGCTCCGTCCGGACTCCTACGGGAGCCGGACTCCGCCGCCAACTTCAGAACAGCTCCGCCCGGACTCCTACAGGAGCCGGGCTCCGCTCTCAGTATCAACTGATGGTAAGCTCCATCCGGGCTCCTACCAGAGCCAGACTTCTCCCTTAACTTCGATTGCAGTGCAGCTCCGCCCGGACTCCTATGGGAGCCGGGCTCCACCGCCGACAGCAAGTGCAGCTCCGCCCGGACTCCTACGAGAGCCGGGCTCCACCCACAACTTCAGCACCGAGGGGGCTCCGCCCGGACTCCTATGGGAGCCGGGCTCCACCGCCATCAGCAAGTGCAGCTCCGCCCGGACTCCTACGGGAGCCGGGCTCCACCGACGACATTAGTGCAGCTCCGCCTGGACTCCTACGGGAGCCGGGCTCCACCGCCGACATCAGTGCAGCTCCGTCCGGACTCCTACGGGAGCCGGACTCCGCCGCCAACATCAGAACAGCTCCGCCCGGACTCCTACGGGAACCGGGCTCCGCTCTCAGTATCAACTGATGGTAAGCTCCATCCGGGCTCCTACCAGAGCCAGACTTCTCCCTTAACTTCGATTGCAGTGCAGCTCCGCCCGGACTCCTACGGGAGTTGGGCTCCACCGCCGACAGCAAGTGCAGCTCCGCCCGGACTCCTATGAGAGCCGGGCTCCACCCATAACTTCAGCACCGAGGGGGTTCCGCCCGGACTCCCCCGGGAGTCGGGCTCCGCTCACGACCCCTACCGCCAGGAGGACCTCACCCGGACCTCAATAGAAATCGAGCTTCGCCCGTTGCCGAGCTTCAATTGACAGATCCATGCTCCCTGACAGGCCCTCAAAACGGCCACGACCCTGCTCCACTTCCTGTGGCGGACTCCGCGTAGTACCATCATTCCCTGACAGGCCGCAGTAACCATAGCCGCCCTGCTCCACTTCCTGTGGCGGACTCCACACAGCTCCATTATCCCCTGGCAGGCCACAGTGACGGCCACGAACCTGCCCCACCTCCTGCAACGGATACCATGCGATTCTCCTGTCCGCTGACAACGGACGCTGCTCCACCCCTCATAACAGATTCCATGTGGCGGGTCGAGGTGATGACCACGTGTCCACTCCATTATCTTTCGCAATCAATTCTCCTGACCATGGGCGGCCCACTACCAGGCGGTTACAAACGTCGCCATCAATCCGTTGCCTCCTCCGCCTATAAAAGGGGGATCCAGATACGTTATTCTTTAAGCTCCTTTTCCTTATCTCAAAACTCTGCTAAATTCTCCGTTCGAGCACTCCATTCTTGTTGAGGCAGAGAACTGACTTGAGCGTCGGAGGGTCTTGCCGGAGCAACCCCACCTCCGGTTTAGACTTCCCTTGCAGGTCCCGGCGGTGACCGCGGCTTCCCCGACTCCAGCTTCTCCGGCGCAAGCGGATTTTTGCACCAACAAGTAGTAAGACACATAATGATCTCTATCAAAGGATCATTGAAATTTTTTTCAATGGATTGGAATAATTTCACTCTAACTCAGCAAGGATTGTCGATCTAGAATAATTCTAGTGAGCTCTCACAGTTCACTAATGACACCTAGCAGTATGTAGTGGCAACCCAGTAGAACTGAAATAAATTTTTAGGTATAGTTAACATGTGATTCAGTCCCTCTATCGTGAGTTCCGACTAGATGGCAGGTCATGTATAAATCGTCTAACCTCAGCATCAGTCATATGATAGATTCGATTAGCTCAAATCCAGTAGTGACTTCTATAAAAATTTTTTTTTATCAATTATACTGCTGTGGTCACAGACTCTTGGACTTAACTTTTTAAATCTCATAAGACTACTCTTCTCTATCAAGATCGATGGATTCGATTTTGATGCACACTCTACCCCTACAGTAGACCAACTGTCATCAATATCCACTACAAGAGCTCATTGAGACCCATGTTTATGTATCAACCAAACTTCAGTAGTCTCACTACGAGTACTAGTACTATCTCAAGTCAAAGGATCAGTCACACAACTACAGCATCGAGACAATCACTGACGATCGAATAGAAATCTAAGTGATCTCTTGTATGATCACACTCAGTACTAATTATTCTCTAACAACTATCCGCACTCATTGCTTAGTGACTTTACACTGTAGACTAGATACCCGTCTATCCCAAAGAAATCAATTTGTGCGTCAGTCTATTTGGATCTATCACCGTCCTCATGATGATCCTATAATCGAGAGTATTTAGTAAAGAAAATACATATCTCTAATTCTCAACACCTTGAGAGTATGTATCAAAACTAATTTCATGGATAATTCAAAGATACATCACACTTGAATAAAAAGGAACTTACCCTTTTATTGATCATATCAATATATTAAGTATAAAATTATGTCCTAGATGTATTACAATGTGTCAGCCATATTAGCTTCTAGGACATATATCTAACACTATCTCATCTCAAAGCTGGATGCAGTCTTTGATATCGTGGCCATGATCGTTGTTATAAAAATAGTATTTATTATGATTTTGGTGACCTGAGTTAGACCACAGCTTCTCCACCCGAGGGATCCGATCTCTGATTTCCATCTGTATTTGAGCTCGAGTAGCGTTCAACCAATGTAGTCCATAAACTTCCTAGGTAGAGATACACACTGCTCTCTTCTAAAATTATCCTTTTGTCCATGGTTTTGTGAGGGAGTTCTGGACCTCCAATGTTGGGGTGGAGAATAGAAATGCTGCCGATCCTTTGGTGGGGATTCCAACCTTTCTTCTTTCTTTTCTTTGGCGATCATATTCACCATAGGCTTATTCTTGAATGCTTCGTCTGCCTTCGCATAGTTCTCTGTCCAAGCCAACATATCAGTGAAATCATGGAGGTAAGTTTTCTCTAATGAGTAGCAAAGATCTTTCCTCAGTAATCCACCCTTCAAGGTGGCTATTGCAACTGACTGATCTAGGTCGTAAACTTCTAATATAGCTACATCGGAGCGACCGAGGTAGGATCGGATTGATTCTTCCTCTTTCTGCTTTATGTTCATCAGGGAGTCCGATCCTTTCTGCTAGCTCTTAATGCTCATGAAATACCCTACAAACAATCGACTCATCTGGTTGAAGGAATGGATTGTTTGTGGCTTCAAACTTATGTATCAATGCCAAGCTATGCCTTAAAAGTTGATGGGAAGGTTTGGCAAAGGGTGGCATCGATTGCCCTATGAATGAGCATCAGGGACTTAAAATTTTTCATGTAATCCATAAGATTGGTAATCCCATGGTAGCTCTCTAGCTGCGGCATCTTGAAGTTGCTTGGGAGCGGTTTCTGCATAATCCAGATGCTGAATAGCTAGTCATGCTGTACCTGATGGCGGATTGCTTTGATCTGCTTATTCATTTTTCGAAATCTATGATCAATATCCACATCTCGGGTGGTATAGTTCTCTGAGCATTATAGGGGAGATCGTCGGTTAGGAGTTGAGTCCAGTTTGGAATGAGGACTCAGGGACCACTATCTTCTCCATTCTGGACTGCGGGGCCGACTGTGGCGAGTTTGTCTCCCCCACTCAGGGCTCTGAGGGTGGACCACAGTCCCTCCCGAGGCATCAGTACAAGTTGTTATTGAGGGTTTGCTAGCTATGGATCCACCATCGGTGCAGTGTTGGTTGGTAGTGCTGTTGCTGCTACTGTTGCTGGTGCCACCACCATCGGTATAGCATGAAGCTGCTGCATCACTTGGATGGTGGTGGTTAAAGTCTATACCTATTGAAATAGTAGGTGGAACTGCTCCACACTAACGGTTACCACCTA